>NW_027472183.1:0-68187 GCF_965638725.1 Aptenodytes patagonicus | reverse complement strand
GCGCAGTACGAGCGCCACAGCTTCCGCAGCTTCCCGCGGGACGAGCTCATGCCGCTCGAGTCCGCCTGCCGCTACGGCCTGGACCACTACAGCACCGAGAACTGGCCCGAGGGCGTCAACTACCTGGAGGTCAGCATGCGGCTCTACCGCCTGCTGCGCGACAGCGAGGCCTTCTGCCACCGCAACTGCAGCGCCGCCGGGGGAGCGCTGGCCGAGCTGCGCCTCCTGGCCGGGGTGCTGAGGCGGGCCCAGTGCCTGCGGCGCTGCAAGCAGGGGCTGCCCGCCTTCCGCCAGGCCCAGCCCGGCCGCGACCTGCTCGAGGACTTCCAGCGCCGCGAGCCCTGCAAGTACCTGCAGTTCGCCCACTTCAAGGTGAGCCCGGCCCTTCACCCCTCCTCCCCTCCCCTCACACAGCTATTTTCCATGGCGTGAAAAAGAAGGAGCTGGCAGCTGAAGACCTGGAGAACGTGGTGACTGTGCTTCTCCAAACATGAAGAGATCCTATCAACATGAGTGCATTAGCAAATACTGCCATCTGCAGCCTTAGAAGCCAACGCCGCATCCTGAGCTCGAGTTGTTCTGCCAGATAACTCCATGATAGCATCATGGAGAAGAAAACCACTCCTGCAGCCTTTGCTTCAAGAGGCAGTTGCTTGAAGGAGATCATCTTTGCTTCCTGACCGTTCCCTTCTGTTCTGCAGAAGTCTCCCGTAGGCAATAGTGTGGTTATGAAGGGATGCCTTGGGTCAACGAAGCCTGCAACCAGGAACCAGTATCAGCCGTTTTAAATATTACACACATTCCCTTTTTCCCAGACTGCAATAAAGGACTGTTGCTCTGTACATACTACCCAGGACACCGGGTCATGCAGAATCGCTATCATAAAGGCAGGGAGGAGATTTCCTGATGCAGAATAAATCAGACAACTGAAAACACTGGATTCTGGCAGTGCACTTCCAAGCTCCCCGCCTGCTTTCCTCGATGACTCCTCCCCCCCCCCCCCCTTTTTTTTTTTTAATATGCCATTTCCTCATTAAGACTTCCTTATAGTAGATGGCAATAGATCACAACAGTGATACAATGAGTGCTGGAAACAATCATTATAGTCTTTGCAAACAATCATGATAGTATTTGTAAACCCCGTACATGTTCTGTGACTAAGCTGCTTCTGCTGTTAACTTCTTCGGACACGTGTTTTCTGTTCTTCTTCCCAAGCAGTTGGCTCCATTTTAAAAGCAGGTATCACCCTACATCATTCTTAGTGAATGCAAGAGGTTCTACTAACACGTACTACAGCAGCAGTGAAATCCCCACTGAATAGCTGCCAGATGCAGCTGTGGTCCCAGAAACTGCAGATGATGTATCGGCAGATACCCTTGCCTCCAGTTGTGAGTAAGACTTCCCCAAAGCCCTAAAAAACAGTAGAACTAGTGAAACCCACATTGTGTTTTGCTACTCACTTCCACTACGTGTACAGTTCCCAAGACTCAACACCTATTTCAGCATATCCTGGTCTACCAGGACACAATTAAGTTGAAAAGGGATTAAAACATCGCACGCTGTGCTCCTTTAGAAGTAAAGGGACCACTAAGTCTAATGCATCTCTGCTCCCAGATTGAAAATAAATAAGCAAGCATCAGTTATGCTTCAATCGTACCGGAATTCCCTGCTTTGCTCTGTATTTTGCTCAGAGTTCATAGCGTTTCTACTCGTGCCCAGTTTGCACATTTCTATTTAAAATAAACCCACTGTTTTATTTTAACCATACTTGAAAAAAGTTTGGATGGTCTTTCATAACATACAATACAGACCAAGTTTGAGATAACAAACTTCTTTATTTAAAGTAAGCCTATGTCACTGCATAGCTTTCAAAACACTTCCTGTCTCTCAGTCCACACTCAACTAGAGAAAAAGTAAGCAATCATTACAGCCAGAAATCTCAGAACTAGGGCATGAAAGCAGCCTTGTAGGGCTCCGCAGTGAGCTTGAGTCCAGAAGTCTACAAACCCGAGTTTGCCAGGTTGCTTATCTGCAGCATACACTTTCCCAAGCTAATTTAAAAGAACACTAGCACCTCTGTAACGAGAGGACCCTGCTATATTTTGACAACTAGACCAAGTTTTAAGAAGACCCCTTCCCTCATTGCTTGGTCCAGGAGCTGTGGGTTGGTAGAGAAATCGTGCCTCCCGGCCCCAGTTCCTCAAGTCCTCTCAGCTGTTACAACACTATTCTTAAAAAACAGTGCTATTTTACACACGTGCCTCTATAGAAAATAAACAAAGCTAAGCAGGATAAGAGTATAAGAAATGCCCTACCAGTTTGAGTCCACAGTTCCTCTAGACGCCAGGCCATATTCTGTCTGGACAATAGCAGTAAGAAATGCTGTTTAAAGAAACGACGTGACCCCGGCCGCTGCCTGTGGTCTGCTTCCTTCATACTCCTCCAGCAGACAAAGCTGCTACATTAGGGGTGTTTGAAGGCAAATCCTTGCCTAGTCATTTCTGGATGTTGTTTATGAACCTGATGTATTGTAATTTGGTTAATCCTTTTTTGGAATCTGTTAAATACTGTCCGCTTCTACCACCTCCTATAGCAGCAAATTCCTGAAATTCACTATATACTTTTGAAGCATTTTATCTCTGATAAAATAAACAGCTGATCTACTAAATCCACCAAGTGCCCCCCTTCTAATACTACCAAATTTGTTGAGTATTGGTTCTCCATTCCTCTTACCCACCACCTTCTTCGGAATTTTCTAAGTCTCAGCCGTAACCCCACCCCTCAGAGACCATACTTACTATCACCCAATCTTCCCTGTGACAAAGGTCTCCCATGAGGCTGTGCTACTTTTCACACAGCTTTAACCACCTGCGCAACATTCAGTTGCAACATCTATCAAGATAATACTGACACGCTGCTTCAAACGCAAGGCGTAAGTGACAAGGCACGGCTCCCACAGCAATTGCAAAGACTAAGGATTTGCCTAGGCCCCTGGCTAGGCAGCGGTACGGCGTGCCACTGGACGAAGCTGCAACAAGAGAGGCAATGCTGAACCTGGGCAGAACAGGGAAAACTCCTCTCCCTCCTCTCGCACACCACAGGAAGAGCAAGTTTTCCCATGGCATCTGCTAATGGAGTGTCGGTATCAGGTAACTGCAGCTCAATTTCTGCCTGCCTCCCCCCCCACACCCCCGCCCCGGGTTGCTTAATGAGGCCTTGTAAGATATTATTTCTCAGAGCAGAGTCTGAACGGTGGAAGGAGTACAGCTGGCAGCACCGTTTCGGCCCGCACGTCCAGCAGGCAGCGACCCCGGCGATCACCCCCTGAAGAAGGCGGCACAGCTCACCGCCCGGGGTGCAAGGGCTGGCGGTGCCTGCCCTTCCTCAATACAAAACGGCGAGGGCGAGGGCCCAGCGCGGCGGCCGGCGTGGCCGGGAGCAGGCAGGCCTGCTCAGGAGAGGGAGCCGGCCCGCCGCCGCACCTGCCCCGGCAGCTCCCCCCTCGGCGCAGCCGCAGGCCCAGCACCGGCGCTCTGAAGAACACCACCACGAGCCACAAATCGCTAATGAATTAAAAACGGACCGAAGTTAATCGGCTTCCTCCGGGGGCAGGAGGAGGCCCCCTACCAGCCGGGAGCCGTGCCCGCCCGGCGGCCCCCCGCGCCCCTCAGGGCTCGGGCCCTCCCCAACAGCCAGCCAAGAGGCCGCACGGCGCAGCCCCCCGCCGCCGCCGCCGCCGCCGCGCAGCGGGTGCCCTTAGGGGAGGGGGAGCCGAGGGGACTCACCGCCGCCCGGAGGAGCCGGGCCAAGCCGGGAGCAGGAGCCGCAGCATGACGGACGGCGGCGGGCACGCAGGGAGCAACGGCGGAGCGGACGCTCCTCAGCCCGCCGTCCCATGACACGGCGGCGTCAGCTGACTGCCCCGCCGGGCCGGGCCTGCTCCGCCCCGCCCCGCCCCGCCCCGCCCCGCCGCCTGCCCGGGGAACTGCCTGGCGCAGCACGGGCATCCCCCCTTCCCACCGGCACCCGCAGCATTAGCGCGCTGCCATCAGTGCCCTGCCTTGCCCGCCTGCCTGCTGCTGCCCTCGCCTCCCACCACCCCACACGCTCCACCCGGCCCAGGCCCGGGGACTTGCCCCCAGCTCCTCAGAGGGGACGAAGGAAGCCCCCCCGCCACCTTGGCTGGGCAGAAAGGCCTCGCACACCTCCACCCATCCCGCCCCAAGGAGGCGGAAGATGCGTCTCCCGGTCTCCAGGCCAGCAACAGAGGTGCTGACGCTGCAGACCGCGGCGCCGGCGGGACAAAAAGGAGGTGGCAGATGGCCCTTCACCCATTTCCACCCATGCGGCCGATTTCCACATCCTGCGCCGAGGAGGCTTTAGAAGGGGGACGACGAAATCCAGGGCAAGAGAGGAAGGGGAAAAAACCCAAAACAGAAAGGGGCAGAGGCAAAAAAGGGTGTCCCCGCGTGGTCTCCCATCCCAGTAGTAACTGGGGCCACGCCTACTTAGCTTCCGAGATCGGGCACTGTTAAGCGTAGGGTGTCTGCGCGCTCCCCCGCCAGACCCGGCGCCAGCGCCGCCCTTAGCTCCCCCGCCCCGGCCCCGCTTTCCCCACCACCGACTTTCCCCCACCGCCGCGCACACCCTCCCCGGGGCGGGGCCGGACCGGCTTCCCCCGACCCCGACCCGACCCCTCCCCCGGCCCCGCCCCGCTCTCCCCGTGGCGGCGACGTGGTGGCCGGGCGGCGGCCGAAGGCGCAGCCATGTGGCTGGCGCTGGCGGCGGCGCAGTACGAGCGCCACAGCTTCCGCAGCTTCCCGCGGGACGAGCTCATGCCGCTCGAGTCCGCCTGCCGCTACGGCCTGGACCACTACAGCACCGAGAACTGGCCCGAGGGCGTCAACTACCTGGAGGTCAGCATGCGGCTCTACCGCCTGCTGCGCGACAGCGAGGCCTTCTGCCACCGCAACTGCAGCGCCGCCGGGGGAGCGCTGGCCGAGCTGCGCCTCCTGGCCGGGGTGCTGAGGCGGGCCCAGTGCCTGCGGCGCTGCAAGCAGGGGCTGCCCGCCTTCCGCCAGGCCCAGCCCGGCCGCGACCTGCTCGAGGACTTCCAGCGCCGCGAGCCCTGCAAGTACCTGCAGTTCGCCCACTTCAAGGTGAGCCCGGCCCTTCACCCCTCCTCCCCTCCCCTCACACAGCTATTTTCCATGGCGTGAAAAAGAAGGAGCTGGCAGCTGAAGACCTGGAGAACGTGGTGACTGTGCTTCTCCAAACATGAAGAGATCCTATCAACATGAGTGCATTAGCAAATACTGCCATCTGCAGCCTTAGAAGCCAACGCCGCATCCTGAGCTCGAGTTGTTCTGCCAGATAACTCCGTGATAGCATCATGGAGAAGAAAACCACTCCTGCAGCCTTTGCTTCAAGAGGCAGTTGCTTGAAGGAGATCATCTTTGCTTCCTGACCGTTCCCTTCTGTTCTGCAGAAGTCTCCCGTAGGCAATAGTGTGGTTATGAAGGGATGCCTTGGGTCAACGAAGCCTGCAACCAGGAACCAGTATCAGCCGTTTTAAATATTACACACATTCCCTTTTTCCCAGACTGCAATAAAGGACTGTTGCTCTGTACATACTACCCAGGACACCGGGTCATGCAGAATCGCTATCATAAAGGCAGGGAGGAGATTTCCTGATGCAGAATAAATCAGACAACTGAAAACACTGGATTCTGGCAGTGCACTTCCAAGCTCCCCGCCTGCTTTCCTCGATGACTCCTCCCCCCCCCCCCCCTTTTTTTTTTTTAATATGCCATTTCCTCATTAAGACTTCCTTATAGTAGATGGCAATAGATCACAACAGTGATACAATGAGTGCTGGAAACAATCATTATAGTCTTTGCAAACAATCATGATAGTATTTGTAAACCCCGTACATGTTCTGTGACTAAGCTGCTTCTGCTGTTAACTTCTTCGGACACGTGTTTTCTGTTCTTCTTCCCAAGCAGTTGGCTCCATTTTAAAAGCAGGTATCACCCTACATCATTCTTAGTGAATGCAAGAGGTTCTACTAACACGTACTACAGCAGCAGTGAAATCCCCACTGAATAGCTGCCAGATGCAGCTGTGGTCCCAGAAACTGCAGATGATGTATCGGCAGATACCCTTGCCTCCAGTTGTGAGTAAGACTTCCCCAAAGCCCTAAAAAACAGTAGAACTAGTGAAACCCACATTGTGTTTTGCTACTCACTTCCACTACGTGTACAGTTCCCAAGACTCAACACCTATTTCAGCATATCCTGGTCTACCAGGACACAATTAAGTTGAAAAGGGATTAAAACATCGCACGCTGTGCTCCTTTAGAAGTAAAGGGACCACTAAGTCTAATGCATCTCTGCTCCCAGATTGAAAATAAATAAGCAAGCATCAGTTATGCTTCAATCGTACCGGAATTCCCTGCTTTGCTCTGTATTTTGCTCAGAGTTCATAGCGTTTCTACTCGTGCCCAGTTTGCACATTTCTATTTAAAATAAACCCACTGTTTTATTTTAACCATACTTGAAAAAAGTTTGGATGGTCTTTCATAACATACAATACAGACCAAGTTTGAGATAACAAACTTCTTTATTTAAAGTAAGCCTATGTCACTGCATAGCTTTCAAAACACTTCCTGTCTCTCAGTCCACACTCAACTAGAGAAAAAGTAAGCAATCATTACAGCCAGAAATCTCAGAACTAGGGCATGAAAGCAGCCTTGTAGGGCTCCGCAGTGAGCTTGAGTCCAGAAGTCTACAAACCCGAGTTTGCCAGGTTGCTTATCTGCAGCATACACTTTCCCAAGCTAATTTAAAAGAACACTAGCACCTCTGTAACGAGAGGACCCTGCTATATTTTGACAACTAGACCAAGTTTTAAGAAGACCCCTTCCCTCATTGCTTGGTCCAGGAGCTGTGGGTTGGTAGAGAAATCGTGCCTCCCGGCCCCAGTTCCTCAAGTCCTCTCAGCTGTTACAACACTATTCTTAAAAAACAGTGCTATTTTACACACGCGCCTCTATAGAAAATAAACAAAGCTAAGCAGGATAAGAGTATAAGAAATGCCCTACCAGTTTGAGTCCACAGTTCCTCTAGACGCCAGGCCATATTCTGTCTGGACAATAGCAGTAAGAAATGCTGTTTAAAGAAACGACGTGACCCCGGCCGCTGCCTGTGGTCTGCTTCCTTCATACTCCTCCAGCAGACAAAGCTGCTACATTAGGGGTGTTTGAAGGCAAATCCTTGCCTAGTCATTTCTGGATGTTGTTTATGAACCTGATGTATTGTAATTTGGTTAATCCTTTTTTGGAATCTGTTAAATACTGTCCGCTTCTACCACCTCCTATAGCAGCAAATTCCTGAAATTCACTATATACTTTTGAAGCATTTTATCTCTGATAAAATAAACAGCTGATCTACTAAATCCACCAAGTGCCCCCCTTCTAATACTACCAAATTTGTTGAGTATTGGTTCTCCATTCCTCTTACCCACCACCTTCTTCGGAATTTTCTAAGTCTCAGCCGTAACCCCACCCCTCAGAGACCATACTTACTATCACCCAATCTTCCCTGTGACAAAGGTCTCCCATGAGGCTGTGCTACTTTTCACACAGCTTTAACCACCTGCGCAACATTCAGTTGCAACATCTATCAAGATAATACTGACACGCTGCTTCAAACGCAAGGCGTAAGTGACAAGGCACGGCTCCCACAGCAATTGCAAAGACTAAGGATTTGCCTAGGCCCCTGGCTAGGCAGCGGTACGGCGTGCCACTGGACGAAGCTGCAACAAGAGAGGCAATGCTGAACCTGGGCAGAACAGGGAAAA
Organism: Aptenodytes patagonicus; assembly: GCF_965638725.1. NCBI lineage: Eukaryota > Metazoa > Chordata > Aves > Sphenisciformes > Spheniscidae > Aptenodytes > Aptenodytes patagonicus. Next base: position 60,327 of record NW_027472183.1, on the reverse strand, counting down.
CTCCTCTCCCTCCTCTCGCACACCACAGGAAGAGCAAGTTTTCCCATGGCATCTGCTAATGGAGTGTCGGTATCAGGTAACTGCAGCTCAATTTCTGCCTGCCTCCCCCCCCACACCCCCGCCCCGGGTTGCTTAATGAGGCCTTGTAAGATATTATTTCTCAGAGCAGAGTCTGAACGGTGGAAGGAGTACAGCTGGCAGCACCGTTTCGGCCCGCACGTCCAGCAGGCAGCGACCCCGGCGATCACCCCCTGAAGAAGGCGGCACAGCTCACCGCCCGGGGTGCAAGGGCTGGCGGTGCCTGCCCTTCCTCAATACAAAACGGCGAGGGCGAGGGCCCAGCGCGGCGGCCGGCGTGGCCGGGAGCAGGCAGGCCTGCTCAGGAGAGGGAGCCGGCCCGCCGCCGCACCTGCCCCGGCAGCTCCCCCCTCGGCGCAGCCGCAGGCCCAGCACCGGCGCTCTGAAGAACACCACCACGAGCCACAAATCGCTAATGAATTAAAAACGGACCGAAGTTAATCGGCTTCCTCCGGGGGCAGGAGGAGGCCCCCTACCAGCCGGGAGCCGTGCCCGCCCGGCGGCCCCCCGCGCCCCTCAGGGCTCGGGCCCTCCCCAACAGCCAGCCAAGAGGCCGCACGGCGCAGCCCCCCGCCGCCGCCGCCGCGCAGCGGGTGCCCTTAGGGGAGGGGGAGCCGAGGGGACTCACCGCCGCCCGGAGGAGCCGGGCCAAGCCGGGAGCAGGAGCCGCAGCATGACGGACGGCGGCGGGCACGCAGGGAGCAACGGCGGAGCGGACGCTCCTCAGCCCGCCGTCCCATGACACGGCGGCGTCAGCTGACTGCCCCGCCGGGCCGGGCCTGCTCCGCCCCGCCCCGCCCCGCCCCGCCCCGCCCCGCCGCCTGCCCGGGGAACTGCCTGGCGCAGCACGGGCATCCCCCCTTCCCACCGGCACCCGCAGCATTAGCGCGCTGCCATCAGTGCCCTGCCTTGCCCGCCTGCCTGCTGCTGCCCTCGCCTCCCACCACCCCACACGCTCCACCCGGCCCAGGCCCGGGGACTTGCCCCCAGCTCCTCAGAGGGGACGAAGGAAGCCCCCCCGCCACCTTGGCTGGGCAGAAAGGCCTCGCACACCTCCACCCATCCCGCCCCAAGGAGGCGGAAGATGCGTCTCCCGGTCTCCAGGCCAGCAACAGAGGTGCTGACGCTGCAGACCGCGGCGCCGGCGGGACAAAAAGGAGGTGGCAGATGGCCCTTCACCCATTTCCACCCATGCGGCCGATTTCCACATCCTGCGCCGAGGAGGCTTTAGAAGGGGGACGACGAAATCCAGGGCAAGAGAGGAAGGGGAAAAAACCCAAAACAGAAAGGGGCAGAGGCAAAAAAGGGTGTCCCCGCGTGGTCTCCCATCCCAGTAGTAACTGGGGCCACGCCTACTTAGCTTCCGAGATCGGGCACTGTTAAGCGTAGGGTGTCTGCGCGCTCCCCCGCCAGACCCGGCGCCAGCGCCGCCCTTAGCTCCCCCGCCCCGGCCCCGCTTGCCCCACCACCGACTTTCCCCCACCGCCGCGCACACCCTCCCCGGGGCGGGGCCGGACCGGCTTCCCCCGACCCCGACCCGACCCCTCCCCCGGCCCCGCCCCGCTCTCCCCGTGGCGGCGACGTGGTGGCCGGGCGGCGGCCGAAGGCGCAGCCATGTGGCTGGCGCTGGCGGCGGCGCAGTACGAGCGCCACAGCTTCCGCAGCTTCCCGCGGGACGAGCTCATGCCGCTCGAGTCCGCCTGCCGCTACGGCCTGGACCACTACAGCACCGAGAACTGGCCCGAGGGCGTCAACTACCTGGAGGTCAGCATGCGGCTCTACCGCCTGCTGCGCGACAGCGAGGCCTTCTGCCACCGCAACTGCAGCGCCGCCGGGGGAGCGCTGGCCGAGCTGCGCCTCCTGGCCGGGGTGCTGAGGCGGGCCCAGTGCCTGCGGCGCTGCAAGCAGGGGCTGCCCGCCTTCCGCCAGGCCCAGCCCGGCCGCGACCTGCTCGAGGACTTCCAGCGCCGCGAGCCCTGCAAGTACCTGCAGTTCGCCCACTTCAAGGTGAGCCCGGCCCTTCACCCCTCCTCCCCTCCCCTCACACAGCTATTTTCCATGGCGTGAAAAAGAAGGAGCTGGCAGCTGAAGACCTGGAGAACGTGGTGACTGTGCTTCTCCAAACATGAAGAGATCCTATCAACATGAGTGCATTAGCAAATACTGCCATCTGCAGCCTTAGAAGCCAACGCCGCATCCTGAGCTCGAGTTGTTCTGCCAGATAACTCCGTGATAGCATCATGGAGAAGAAAACCACTCCTGCAGCCTTTGCTTCAAGAGGCAGTTGCTTGAAGGAGATCATCTTTGCTTCCTGACCGTTCCCTTCTGTTCTGCAGAAGTCTCCCGTAGGCAATAGTGTGGTTATGAAGGGATGCCTTGGGTCAACGAAGCCTGCAACCAGGAACCAGTATCAGCCGTTTTAAATATTACACACATTCCCTTTTTCCCAGACTGCAATAAAGGACTGTTACTCTGTACATACTACCCAGGACACCGGGTCATGCAGAATCGCTATCATAAAGGCAGGGAGGAGATTTCCTGATGCAGAATAAATCAGACAACTGAAAACACTGGATTCTGGCAGTGCACTTCCAAGCTCCCCGCCTGCTTTCCTCGATGACTCCTCCCCCCCCCCCCTTTTTTTTTTTTAATATGCCATTTCCTCATTAAGACTTCCTTATAGTAGATGGCAATAGATCACAACAGTGATACAATGAGTGCTGGAAACAATCATTATAGTCTTTGCAAACAATCATGATAGTATTTGTAAACCCCGTACATGTTCTGTGACTAAGCTGCTTCTGCTGTTAACTTCGGACACGTGTTTTCTGTTCTTCTTCCCAAGCAGTTGGCTCCATTTTAAAAGCAGGTATCACCCTACATCATTCTTAGTGAATGCAAGAGGTTCTACTAACACGTACTACAGCAGCAGTGAAATCCCCACTGAATAGCTGCCAGATGCAGCTGTGGTCCCAGAAACTGCAGATGATGTATCGGCAGATACCCTTGCCTCCAGTTGTGAGTAAGACTTCCCCAAAGCCCTAAAAAACAGTAGAACTAGTGAAACCCACATTGTGTTTTGCTACTCACTTCCACTACGTGTACAGTTCCCAAGACTCAACACCTATTTCAGCATATCCTGGTCTACCAGGACACAATTAAGTTGAAAAGGGATTAAAACATCGCACGCTGTGCTCCTTTAGAAGTAAAGGGACCACTAAGTCTAATGCATCTCTGCTCCCAGATTGAAAATAAATAAGCAAGCATCAGTTATGCTTCAATCGTACCGGAATTCCCTGCTTTGCTCTGTATTTTGCTCAGAGTTCATAGCGTTTCTACTCGTGCCCAGTTTGCACATTTCTATTTAAAATAAACCCACTGTTTTATTTTAACCATACTTGAAAAAAGTTTGGATGGTCTTTCATAACATACAATACAGACCAAGTTTGAGATAACAAACTTCTTTATTTAAAGTAAGCCTATGTCACTGCATAGCTTTCAAAACACTTCCTGTCTCTCAGTCCACACTCAACTAGAGAAAAAGTAAGCAATCATTACAGCCAGAAATCTCAGAACTAGGGCATGAAAGCAGCCTTGTAGGGCTCCGCAGTGAGCTTGAGTCCAGAAGTCTACAAACCCGAGTTTGCCAGGTTGCTTATCTGCAGCATACACTTTCCCAAGCTAATTTAAAAGAACACTAGCACCTCTGTAACGATAGGACCCTGCTATATTTTGACAACTAGACCAAGTTTTAAGAAGACCCCTTCCCTCATTGCTTGGTCCAGGAGCTGTGGGTTGGTAGAGAAATCGTGCCTCCCGGCCCCAGTTCCTCAAGTCCTCTCAGCTGTTACAACACTATTCTTAAAAAACAGTGCTATTTTACACACGCGCCTCTATAGAAAATAAACAAAGCTAAGCAGGATAAGAGTATAAGAAATGCCCTACCAGTTTGAGTCCACAGTTCCTCTAGACGCCAGGCCATATTCTGTCTGGACAATAGCAGTAAGAAATGCTGTTTAAGGAAACGACATGACCCCGGCCACTGCCTGTGGTCTGCTTCCTTCATACTCCTCCAGCAGACAAAGCTGCTACATTAGGGGTGTTTGAAGGCAAATCCTTGCCTAGTCATTTCTGGATGTTGTTTATGAACCTGATGTATTGTAATTTGGTTAATCCTTTTTTGGAATCTGTTAAATACTGTCCGCTTCTACCACCTCCTATAGCAGCAAATTCCTGAAATTCACTATATACTTTTGAAGCATTTTATCTCTGATAAAATAAACAGCTGATCTACTAAATCCACCAAGTGCCCCCCTTCTAATACTACCAAATTTGTTGAGTATTGGTTCTCCATTCCTCTTACCCACCACCTTCTTCGGAATTTTCTAAGTCTCAGCCGTAACCCCACCCCTCAGAGACCATACTTACTATCACCCAATCTTCCCTGTGACAAAGGTCTCCCATGAGGCTGTGCTACTTTTCACACAGCTTTAACCACCTGCGCAACATTCAGTTGCAACATCTATCAAGATAATACTGACACGCTGCTTCAAACGCAAGGCGTAAGTGACAAGGCACGGCTCCCACAGCAATTGCAAAGACTAAGGATTTGCCTAGGCCCCTGGCTAGGCAGCGGTACGGCGTGCCACTGGACGAAGCTGCAACAAGAGAGGCAATGCTGAACCTGGGCAGAACAGGGAAAACTCCTCTCCCTCCTCTCGCACACCACAGGAAGAGCAAGTTTTCCCATGGCATCTGCTAATGGAGTGTCGGTATCAGGTAACTGCAGCTCAATTTCTGCCTGCCTCCCCCCCCACACCCCCGCCCCGGGTTGCTTAATGAGGCCTTGTAAGATATTATTTCTCAGAGCAGAGTCTGAACGGTGGAAGGAGTACAGCTGGCAGCACCGTTTCGGCCCGCACGTCCAGCAGGCAGCGACCCCGGCGATCACCCCCTGAAGAAGGCGGCACAGCTCACCGCCCGGGGTGCAAGGGCTGGCGGTGCCTGCCCTTCCTCAATACAAAACGGCGAGGGCGAGGGCCCAGCGCGGCGGCCGGCGTGGCCGGGAGCAGGCAGGCCTGCTCAGGAGAGGGAGCCGGCCCGCCGCCGCACCTGCCCCGGCAGCTCCCCCCTCGGCGCAGCCGCAGGCCCAGCACCGGCGCTCTGAAGAACACCACCACGAGCCACAAATCGCTAATGAATTAAAAACGGACCGAAGTTAATCGGCTTCCTCCGGGGGCAGGAGGAGGCCCCCTACCAGCCGGGAGCCGTGCCCGCCCGGCGGCCCCCCGCGCCCCTCAGGGCTCGGGCCCTCCCCAACAGCCAGCCAAGAGGCCGCACGGCGCAGCCCCCCGCCGCCGCCGCCGCGCAGCGGGTGCCCTTAGGGGAGGGGGAGCCGAGGGGACTCACCGCCGCCCGGAGGAGCCGGGCCAAGCCGGGAGCAGGAGCCGCAGCATGACGGACGGCGGCGGGCACGCAGGGAGCAACGGCGGAGCGGACGCTCCTCAGCCCGCCGTCCCATGACACGGCGGCGTCAGCTGACTGCCCCGCCGGGCCGGGCCTGCTCCGCCCCGCCCCGCCCCGCCCCGCCCCGCCGCCTGCCCGGGGAACTGCCTGGCGCAGCACGGGCATCCCCCCTTCCCACCGGCACCCGCAGCATTAGCGCGCTGCCATCAGTGCCCTGCCTTGCCCGCCTGCCTGCTGCTGCCCTCGCCTCCCACCACCCCACACGCTCCACCCGGCCCAGGCCCGGGGACTTGCCCCCAGCTCCTCAGAGGGGACGAAGGAAGCCCCCCCGCCACCTTGGCTGGGCAGAAAGGCCTCGCACACCTCCACCCATCCCGCCCCAAGGAGGCGGAAGATGCGTCTCCCGGTCTCCAGGCCAGCAACAGAGGTGCTGACGCTGCAGACCGCGGCGCCGGCGGGACAAAAAGGAGGTGGCAGATGGCCCTTCACCCATTTCCACCCATGCGGCCGATTTCCACATCCTGCGCCGAGGAGGCTTTAGAAGGGGGACGACGAAATCCAGGGCAAGAGAGGAAGGGGAAAAAACCCAAAACAGAAAGGGGCAGAGGCAAAAAAGGGTGTCCCCGCGTGGTCTCCCATCCCAGTAGTAACTGGGGCCACGCCTACTTAGCTTCCGAGATCGGGCACTGTTAAGCGTAGGGTGTCTGCGCGCTCCCCCGCCAGACCCGGCGCCAGCGCCGCCCTTAGCTCCCCCGCCCCGGCCCCGCTTTCCCCACCACCGACTTTCCCCCACCGCCGCGCACACCCTCCCCGGGGCGGGGCCGGACCGGCTTCCCCCGACCCCGACCCGACCCCTCCCCCGGCCCCGCCCCGCTCTCCCCGTGGCGGCGACGTGGTGGCCGGGCGGCGGCCGAAGGCGCAGCCATGTGGCTGGCGCTGGCGGCGGCGCAGTACGAGCGCCACAGCTTCCGCAGCTTCCCGCGGGACGAGCTCATGCCGCTCGAGTCCGCCTGCCGCTACGGCCTGGACCACTACAGCACCGAGAACTGGCCCGAGGGCGTCAACTACCTGGAGGTCAGCATGCGGCTCTACCGCCTGCTGCGCGACAGCGAGGCCTTCTGCCACCGCAACTGCAGCGCCGCCGGGGGAGCGCTGGCCGAGCTGCGCCTCCTGGCCGGGGTGCTGAGGCGGGCCCAGTGCCTGCGGCGCTGCAAGCAGGGGCTGCCCGCCTTCCGCCAGGCCCAGCCCGGCCGCGACCTGCTCGAGGACTTCCAGCGCCGCGAGCCCTGCAAGTACCTGCAGTTCGCCCACTTCAAGGTGAGCCCGGCCCTTCACCCCTCCTCCCCTCCCCTCACACAGCTATTTTCCATGGCGTGAAAAAGAAGGAGCTGGCAGCTGAAGACCTGGAGAACGTGGTGACTGTGCTTCTCCAAACATGAAGAGATCCTATCAACATGAGTGCATTAGCAAATACTGCCATCTGCAGCCTTAGAAGCCAACGCCGCATCCTGAGCTCGAGTTGTTCTGCCAGATAACTCCGTGATAGCATCATGGAGAAGAAAACCACTCCTGCAGCCTTTGCTTCAAGAGGCAGTTGCTTGAAGGAGATCATCTTTGCTTCCTGACCGTTCCCTTCTGTTCTGCAGAAGTCTCCCGTAGGCAATAGTGTGGTTATGAAGGGATGCCTTGGGTCAACGAAGCCTGCAACCAGGAACCAGTATCAGCCGTTTTAAATATTACACACATTCCCTTTTTCCCAGACTGCAATAAAGGACTGTTACTCTGTACATACTACCCAGGACACCGGGTCATGCAGAATCGCTATCATAAAGGCAGGGAGGAGATTTCCTGATGCAGAATAAATCAGACAACTGAAAACACTGGATTCTGGCAGTGCACTTCCAAGCTCCCCGCCTGCTTTCCTCGATGACTCCTCCCCCCCCCCCCCCCTTTTTTTTTTTTAATATGCCATTTCCTCATTAAGACTTCCTTATAGTAGATGGCAATAGATCACAACAGTGATACAATGAGTGCTGGAAACAATCATTATAGTCTTTGCAAACAATCATGATAGTATTTGTAAACCCCGTACATGTTCTGTGACTAAGCTGCTTCTGCTGTTAACTTCGGACACGTGTTTTCTGTTCTTCTTCCCAAGCAGTTGGCTCCATTTTAAAAGCAGGTATCACCCTACATCATTCTTAGTGAATGCAAGAGGTTCTACTAACACGTACTACAGCAGCAGTGAAATCCCCACTGAATAGCTGCCAGATGCAGCTGTGGTCCCAGAAACTGCAGATGATGTATCGGCAGATACCCTTGCCTCCAGTTGTGAGTAAGACTTCCCCAAAGCCCTAAAAAACAGTAGAACTAGTGAAACCCACATTGTGTTTTGCTACTCACTTCCACTACGTGTACAGTTCCCAAGACTCAACACCTATTTCAGCATATCCTGGTCTACCAGGACACAATTAAGTTGAAAAGGGATTAAAACATCGCACGCTGTGCTCCTTTAGAAGTAAAGGGACCACTAAGTCTAATGCATCTCTGCTCCCAGATTGAAAATAAATAAGCAAGCATCAGTTATGCTTCAATCGTACCGGAATTCCCTGCTTTGCTCTGTATTTTGCTCAGAGTTCATAGCGTTTCTACTCGTGCCCAGTTTGCACATTTCTATTTAAAATAAACCCACTGTTTTATTTTAACCATACTTGAAAAAAGTTTGGATGGTCTTTCATAACATACAATACAGACCAAGTTTGAGATAACAAACTTCTTTATTTAAAGTAAGCCTATGTCACTGCATAGCTTTCAAAACACTTCCTGTCTCTCAGTCCACACTCAACTAGAGAAAAAGTAAGCAATCATTACAGCCAGAAATCTCAGAACTAGGGCATGAAAGCAGCCTTGTAGGGCTCCGCAGTGAGCTTGAGTCCAGAAGTCTACAAACCCGAGTTTGCCAGGTTGCTTATCTGCAGCATACACTTTCCCAAGCTAATTTAAAAGAACACTAGCACCTCTGTAACGAGAGGACCCTGCTATATTTTGACAACTAGACCAAGTTTTAAGAAGACCCCTTCCCTCATTGCTTGGTCCAGGAGCTGTGGGTTGGTAGAGAAATCGTGCCTCCCGGCCCCAGTTCCTCAAGTCCTCTCAGCTGTTACAACACTATTCTTAAAAAACAGTGCTATTTTACACACGCGCCTCTATAGAAAATAAACAAAGCTAAGCAGGATAAGAGTATAAGAAATGCCCTACCAGTTTGAGTCCACAGTTCCTCTAGACGCCAGGCCATATTCTGTCTGGACAATAGCAGTAAGAAATGCTGTTTAAAGAAACGACGTGACCCCGGCCGCTGCCTGTGGTCTGCTTCCTTCATACTCCTCCAGCAGACAAAGCTGCTACATTAGGGGTGTTTGAAGGCAAATCCTTGCCTAGTCATTTCTGGATGTTGTTTATGAACCTGATGTATTGTAATTTGGTTAATCCTTTTTTGGAATCTGTTAAATACTGTCCGCTTCTACCACCTCCTATAGCAGCAAATTCCTGAAATTCACTATATACTTTTGAAGCATTTTATCTCTGATAAAATAAACAGCTGATCTACTAAATCCACCAAGTGCCCCCCTTCTAATACTACCAAATTTGTTGAGTATTGGTTCTCCATTCCTCTTACCCACCACCTTCTTCGGAATTTTCTAAGTCTCAGCCGTAACCCCACCCCTCAGAGACCATACTTACTATCACCCAATCTTCCCTGTGACAAAGGTCTCCCATGAGGCTGTGCTACTTTTCACACAGCTTTAACCACCTGCGCAACATTCAGTTGCAACATCTATCAAGATAATACTGACACGCTGCTTCAAACGCAAGGCGTAAGTGACAAGGCACGGCTCCCACAGCAATTGCAAAGACTAAGGATTTGCCTAGGCCCCTGGCTAGGCAGCGGTACGGCGTGCCACTGGACGAAGCTGCAACAAGAGAGGCAATGCTGAACCTGGGCAGAACAGGGAAAACTCCTCTCCCTCCTCTCGCACACCACAGGAAGAGCAAGTTTTCCCATGGCATCTGCTAATGGAGTGTCGGTATCAGGTAACTGCAGCTCAATTTCTGCCTGCCTCCCCCCCCACACCCCCGCCCCGGGTTGCTTAATGAGGCCTTGTAAGATATTATTTCTCAGAGCAGAGTCTGAACGGTGGAAGGAGTACAGCTGGCAGCACCGTTTCGGCCCGCACGTCCAGCAGGCAGCGACCCCGGCGATCACCCCCTGAAGAAGGCGGCACAGCTCACCGCCCGGGGTGCAAGGGCTGGCGGTGCCTGCCCTTCCTCAATACAAAACGGCGAGGGCGAGGGCCCAGCGCGGCGGCCGGCGTGGCCGGGAGCAGGCAGGCCTGCTCAGGAGAGGGAGCCGGCCCGCCGCCGCACCTGCCCCGGCAGCTCCCCCCTCGGCGCAGCCGCAGGCCCAGCACCGGCGCTCTGAAGAACACCACCACGAGCCACAAATCGCTAATGAATTAAAAACGGACCGAAGTTAATCGGCTTCCTCCGGGGGCAGGAGGAGGCCCCCTACCAGCCGGGAGCCGTGCCCGCCCGGCGGCCCCCCGCGCCCCTCAGGGCTCGGGCCCTCCCCAACAGCCAGCCAAGAGGCCGCACGGCGCAGCCCCCCGCCGCCGCCGCCGCGCAGCGGGTGCCCTTAGGGGAGGGGGAGCCGAGGGGACTCACCGCCGCCCGGAGGAGCCGGGCCAAGCCGGGAGCAGGAGCCGCAGCATGACGGACGGCGGCGGGCACGCAGGGAGCAACGGCGGAGCGGACGCTCCTCAGCCCGCCGTCCCATGACACGGCGGCGTCAGCTGACTGCCCCGCCGGGCCGGGCCTGCTCCGCCCCGCCCCGCCCCGCCCCGCCCCGCCGCCTGCCCGGGGAACTGCCTGGCGCAGCACGGGCATCCCCCCTTCCCACCGGCACCCGCAGCATTAGCGCGCTGCCATCAGTGCCCTGCCTTGCCCGCCTGCCTGCTGCTGCCCTCGCCTCCCACCACCCCACACGCTCCACCCGGCCCAGGCCCGGGGACTTGCCCCCAGCTCCTCAGAGGGGACGAAGGAAGCCCCCCCGCCACCTTGGCTGGGCAGAAAGGCCTCGCACACCTCCACCCATCCCGCCCCAAGGAGGCGGAAGATGCGTCTCCCGGTCTCCAGGCCAGCAACAGAGGTGCTGACGCTGCAGACCGCGGCGCCGGCGGGACAAAAAGGAGGTGGCAGATGGCCCTTCACCCATTTCCACCCATGCGGCCGATTTCCACATCCTGCGCCGAGGAGGCTTTAGAAGGGGGACGACGAAATCCAGGGCAAGAGAGGAAGGGGAAAAAACCCAAAACAGAAAGGGGCAGAGGCAAAAAAGGGTGTCCCCGCGTGGTCTCCCATCCCAGTAGTAACTGGGGCCACGCCTACTTAGCTTCCGAGATCGGGCACTGTTAAGCGTAGGGTGTCTGCGCGCTCCCCCGCCAGACCCGGCGCCAGCGCCGCCCTTAGCTCCCCCGCCCCGGCCCCGCTTGCCCCACCACCGACTTTCCCCCACCGCCGCGCACACCCTCCCCGGGGCGGGGCCGGACCGGCTTCCCCCGACCCCGACCCGACCCCTCCCCCGGCCCCGCCCCGCTCTCCCCGTGGCGGCGACGTGGTGGCCGGGCGGCGGCCGAAGGCGCAGCCATGTGGCTGGCGCTGGCGGCGGCGCAGTACGAGCGCCACAGCTTCCGCAGCTTCCCGCGGGACGAGCTCATGCCGCTCGAGTCCGCCTGCCGCTACGGCCTGGACCACTACAGCACCGAGAACTGGCCCGAGGGCGTCAACTACCTGGAGGTCAGCATGCGGCTCTACCGCCTGCTGCGCGACAGCGAGGCCTTCTGCCACCGCAACTGCAGCGCCGCCGGGGGAGCGCTGGCCGAGCTGCGCCTCCTGGCCGGGGTGCTGAGGCGGGCCCAGTGCCTGCGGCGCTGCAAGCAGGGGCTGCCCGCCTTCCGCCAGGCCCAGCCCGGCCGCGACCTGCTCGAGGACTTCCAGCGCCGCGAGCCCTGCAAGTACCTGCAGTTCGCCCACTTCAAGGTGAGCCCGGCCCTTCACCCCTCCTCCCCTCCCCTCACACAGCTATTTTCCATGGCGTGAAAAAGAAGGAGCTGGCAGCTGAAGACCTGGAGAACGTGGTGACTGTGCTTCTCCAAACATGAAGAGATCCTATCAACATGAGTGCATTAGCAAATACTGCCATCTGCAGCCTTAGAAGCCAACGCCGCATCCTGAGCTCGAGTTGTTCTGCCAGGTAACTCCGTGATAGCATCATGGAGAAGAAAACCACTCCTGCAGCCTTTGCTTCAAGAGGCAGTTGCTTGAAGGAGATCATCTTTGCTTCCTGACCGTTCCCTTCTGTTCTGCAGAAGTCTCCCGTAGGCAATAGTGTGGTTATGAAGGGATGCCTTGGGTCAACGAAGCCTGCAACCAGGAACCAGTATCAGCCGTTTTAAATATTACACACATTCCCTTTTTCCCAGACTGCAATAAAGGACTGTTACTCTGTACATACTACCCAGGACACCGGGTCATGCAGAATCGCTATCATAAAGGCAGGGAGGAGATTTCCTGATGCAGAATAAATCAGACAACTGAAAACACTGGATTCTGGCAGTGCACTTCCAAGCTCCCCGCCTGCTTTCCTCGATGACTCCTCCCCCCCCCCCCCCTTTTTTTTTTTTAATATGCCATTTCCTCATTAAGACTTCCTTATAGTAGATGGCAATAGATCACAACAGTGATACAATGAGTGCTGGAAACAATCATTATAGTCTTTGCAAACAATCATGATAGTATTTGTAAACCCCGTACATGTTCTGTGACTAAGCTGCTTCTGCTGTTAACTTCGGACACGTGTTTTCTGTTCTTCTTCCCAAGCAGTTGGCTCCATTTTAAAAGCAGGTATCACCCTACATCATTCTTAGTGAATGCAAGAGGTTCTACTAACACGTACTACAGCAGCAGTGAAATCCCCACTGAATAGCTGCCAGATGCAGCTGTGGTCCCAGAAACTGCAGATGATGTATCGGCAGATACCCTTGCCTCCAGTTGTGAGTAAGACTTCCCCAAAGCCCTAAAAAACAGTAGAACTAGTGAAACCCACATTGTGTTTTGCTACTCACTTCCACTACGTGTACAGTTCCCAAGACTCAACACCTATTTCAGCATATCCTGGTCTACCAGGACACAATTAAGTTGAAAAGGGATTAAAACATCGCACGCTGTGCTCCTTTAGAAGTAAAGGGACCACTAAGTCTAATGCATCTCTGCTCCCAGATTGAAAATAAATAAGCAAGCATCAGTTATGCTTCAATCGTACCGGAATTCCCTGCTTTGCTCTGTATTTTGCTCAGAGTTCATAGCGTTTCTACTCGTGCCCAGTTTGCACATTTCTATTTAAAATAAACCCACTGTTTTATTTTAACCATACTTGAAAAAAGTTTGGATGGTCTTTCATAACATACAATACAGACCAAGTTTGAGATAACAAACTTCTTTATTTAAAGTAAGCCTATGTCACTGCATAGCTTTCAAAACACTTCCTGTCTCTCAGTCCACACTCAACTAGAGAAAAAGTAAGCAATCATTACAGCCAGAAATCTCAGAACTAGGGCATGAAAGCAGCCTTGTAGGGCTCCGCAGTGAGCTTGAGTCCAGAAGTCTACAAACCCGAGTTTGCCAGGTTGCTTATCTGCAGCATACACTTTCCCAAGCTAATTTAAAAGAACACTAGCACCTCTGTAACGAGAGGACCCTGCTATATTTTGACAACTAGACCAAGTTTTAAGAAGACCCCTTCCCTCATTGCTTGGTCCAGGAGCTGTGGGTTGGTAGAGAAATCGTGCCTCCCGGCCCCAGTTCCTCAAGTCCTCTCAGCTGTTACAACACTATTCTTAAAAAACAGTGCTATTTTACACACGCGCCTCTATAGAAAATAAACAAAGCTAAGCAGGATAAGAGTATAAGAAATGCCCTACCAGTTTGAGTCCACAGTTCCTCTAGACGCCAGGCCATATTCTGTCTGGACAATAGCAGTAAGAAATGCTGTTTAAAGAAACGACGTGACCCCGGCCGCTGCCTGTGGTCTGCTTCCTTCATACTCCTCCAGCAGACAAAGCTGCTACATTAGGGGTGTTTGAAGGCAAATCCTTGCCTAGTCATTTCTGGATGTTGTTTATGAACCTGATGTATTGTAATTTGGTTAATCCTTTTTTGGAATCTGTTAAATACTGTCCGCTTCTACCACCTCCTATAGCAGCAAATTCCTGAAATTCACTATATACTTTTGAAGCATTTTATCTCTGATAAAATAAACAGCTGATCTACTAAATCCACCAAGTGCCCCCCTTCTAATACTACCAAATTTGTTGAGTATTGGTTCTCCATTCCTCTTACCCACCACCTTCTTCGGAATTTTCTAAGTCTCAGCCGTAACCCCACCCCTCAGAGACCATACTTACTATCACCCAATCTTCCCTGTGACAAAGGTCTCCCATGAGGCTGTGCTACTTTTCACACAGCTTTAACCACCTGCGCAACATTCAGTTGCAACATCTATCAAGATAATACTGACACGCTGCTTCAAACGCAAGGCGTAAGTGACAAGGCACGGCTCCCACAGCAATTGCAAAGACTAAGGATTTGCCTAGGCCCCTGGCTAGGCAGCGGTACGGCGTGCCACTGGACGAAGCTGCAACAAGAGAGGCAATGCTGAACCTGGGCAGAACAGGGAAAACTCCTCTCCCTCCTCTCGCACACCACAGGAAGAGCAAGTTTTCCCATGGCATCTGCTAATGGAGTGTCGGTATCAGGTAACTGCAGCTCAATTTCTGCCTGCCTCCCCCCCCACACCCCCGCCCCGGGTTGCTTAATGAGGCCTTGTAAGATATTATTTCTCAGAGCAGAGTCTGAACGGTGGAAGGAGTACAGCTGGCAGCACCGTTTCGGCCCGCACGTCCAGCAGGCAGCGACCCCGGCGATCACCCCCTGAAGAAGGCGGCACAGCTCACCGCCCGGGGTGCAAGGGCTGGCGGTGCCTGCCCTTCCTCAATACAAAACGGCGAGGGCGAGGGCCCAGCGCGGCGGCCGGCGTGGCCGGGAGCAGGCAGGCCTGCTCAGGAGAGGGAGCCGGCCCGCCGCCGCACCTGCCCCGGCAGCTCCCCCCTCGGCGCAGCCGCAGGCCCAGCACCGGCGCTCTGAAGAACACCACCACGAGCCACAAATCGCTAATGAATTAAAAACGGACCGAAGTTAATCGGCTTCCTCCGGGGGCAGGAGGAGGCCCCCTACCAGCCGGGAGCCGTGCCCGCCCGGCGGCCCCCCGCGCCCCTCAGGGCTCGGGCCCTCCCCAACAGCCAGCCAAGAGGCCGCACGGCGCAGCCCCCCGCCGCCGCCGCCGCGCAGCGGG
The DNA here is from genome assembly GCF_965638725.1 of Aptenodytes patagonicus. Lineage (NCBI taxonomy): Eukaryota > Metazoa > Chordata > Aves > Sphenisciformes > Spheniscidae > Aptenodytes > Aptenodytes patagonicus. Next base: position 45,317 of record NW_027472183.1, on the reverse strand, counting down.
TGCCCTTAGGGGAGGGGGAGCCGAGGGGACTCACCGCCGCCCGGAGGAGCCGGGCCAAGCCGGGAGCAGGAGCCGCAGCATGACGGACGGCGGCGGGCACGCAGGGAGCAACGGCGGAGCGGACGCTCCTCAGCCCGCCGTCCCATGACACGGCGGCGTCAGCTGACTGCCCCGCCGGGCCGGGCCTGCTCCGCCCCGCCCCGCCCCGCCCCGCCCCGCCGCCTGCCCGGGGAACTGCCTGGCGCAGCACGGGCATCCCCCCTTCCCACCGGCACCCGCAGCATTAGCGCGCTGCCATCAGTGCCCTGCCTTGCCCGCCTGCCTGCTGCTGCCCTCGCCTCCCACCACCCCACACGCTCCACCCGGCCCAGGCCCGGGGACTTGCCCCCAGCTCCTCAGAGGGGACGAAGGAAGCCCCCCCGCCACCTTGGCTGGGCAGAAAGGCCTCGCACACCTCCACCCATCCCGCCCCAAGGAGGCGGAAGATGCGTCTCCCGGTCTCCAGGCCAGCAACAGAGGTGCTGACGCTGCAGACCGCGGCGCCGGCGGGACAAAAAGGAGGTGGCAGATGGCCCTTCACCCATTTCCACCCATGCGGCCGATTTCCACATCCTGCGCCGAGGAGGCTTTAGAAGGGGGACGACGAAATCCAGGGCAAGAGAGGAAGGGGAAAAAACCCAAAACAGAAAGGGGCAGAGGCAAAAAAGGGTGTCCCCGCGTGGTCTCCCATCCCAGTAGTAACTGGGGCCACGCCTACTTAGCTTCCGAGATCGGGCACTGTTAAGCGTAGGGTGTCTGCGCGCTCCCCCGCCAGACCCGGCGCCAGCGCCGCCCTTAGCTCCCCCGCCCCGGCCCCGCTTGCCCCACCACCGACTTTCCCCCACCGCCGCGCACACCCTCCCCGGGGCGGGGCCGGACCGGCTTCCCCCGACCCCGACCCGACCCCTCCCCCGGCCCCGCCCCGCTCTCCCCGTGGCGGCGACGTGGTGGCCGGGCGGCGGCCGAAGGCGCAGCCATGTGGCTGGCGCTGGCGGCGGCGCAGTACGAGCGCCACAGCTTCCGCAGCTTCCCGCGGGACGAGCTCATGCCGCTCGAGTCCGCCTGCCGCTACGGCCTGGACCACTACAGCACCGAGAACTGGCCCGAGGGCGTCAACTACCTGGAGGTCAGCATGCGGCTCTACCGCCTGCTGCGCGACAGCGAGGCCTTCTGCCACCGCAACTGCAGCGCCGCCGGGGGAGCGCTGGCCGAGCTGCGCCTCCTGGCCGGGGTGCTGAGGCGGGCCCAGTGCCTGCGGCGCTGCAAGCAGGGGCTGCCCGCCTTCCGCCAGGCCCAGCCCGGCCGCGACCTGCTCGAGGACTTCCAGCGCCGCGAGCCCTGCAAGTACCTGCAGTTCGCCCACTTCAAGGTGAGCCCGGCCCTTCACCCCTCCTCCCCTCCCCTCACACAGCTATTTTCCATGGCGTGAAAAAGAAGGAGCTGGCAGCTGAAGACCTGGAGAACGTGGTGACTGTGCTTCTCCAAACATGAAGAGATCCTATCAACATGAGTGCATTAGCAAATACTGCCATCTGCAGCCTTAGAAGCCAACGCCGCATCCTGAGCTCGAGTTGTTCTGCCAGATAACTCCGTGATAGCATCATGGAGAAGAAAACCACTCCTGCAGCCTTTGCTTCAAGAGGCAGTTGCTTGAAGGAGATCATCTTTGCTTCCTGACCGTTCCCTTCTGTTCTGCAGAAGTCTCCCGTAGGCAATAGTGTGGTTATGAAGGGATGCCTTGGGTCAACGAAGCCTGCAACCAGGAACCAGTATCAGCCGTTTTAAATATTACACACATTCCCTTTTTCCCAGACTGCAATAAAGGACTGTTGCTCTGTACATACTACCCAGGACACCGGGTCATGCAGAATCGCTATCATAAAGGCAGGGAGGAGATTTCCTGATGCAGAATAAATCAGACAACTGAAAACACTGGATTCTGGCAGTGCACTTCCAAGCTCCCCGCCTGCTTTCCTCGATGACTCCTCCCCCCCCCCCCCTTTTTTTTTTTTAATATGCCATTTCCTCATTAAGACTTCCTTATAGTAGATGGCAATAGATCACAACAGTGATACAATGAGTGCTGGAAACAATCATTATAGTCTTTGCAAACAATCATGATAGTATTTGTAAACCCCGTACATGTTCTGTGACTAAGCTGCTTCTGCTGTTAACTTCTTCGGACACGTGTTTTCTGTTCTTCTTCCCAAGCAGTTGGCTCCATTTTAAAAGCAGGTATCACCCTACATCATTCTTAGTGAATGCAAGAGGTTCTACTAACACGTACTACAGCAGCAGTGAAATCCCCACTGAATAGCTGCCAGATGCAGCTGTGGTCCCAGAAACTGCAGATGATGTATCGGCAGATACCCTTGCCTCCAGTTGTGAGTAAGACTTCCCCAAAGCCCTAAAAAACAGTAGAACTAGTGAAACCCACATTGTGTTTTGCTACTCACTTCCACTACGTGTACAGTTCCCAAGACTCAACACCTATTTCAGCATATCCTGGTCTACCAGGACACAATTAAGTTGAAAAGGGATTAAAACATCGCACGCTGTGCTCCTTTAGAAGTAAAGGGACCACTAAGTCTAATGCATCTCTGCTCCCAGATTGAAAATAAATAAGCAAGCATCAGTTATGCTTCAATCGTACCGGAATTCCCTGCTTTGCTCTGTATTTTGCTCAGAGTTCATAGCGTTTCTACTCGTGCCCAGTTTGCACATTTCTATTTAAAATAAACCCACTGTTTTATTTTAACCATACTTGAAAAAAGTTTGGATGGTCTTTCATAACATACAATACAGACCAAGTTTGAGATAACAAACTTCTTTATTTAAAGTAAGCCTATGTCACTGCATAGCTTTCAAAACACTTCCTGTCTCTCAGTCCACACTCAACTAGAGAAAAAGTAAGCAATCATTACAGCCAGAAATCTCAGAACTAGGGCATGAAAGCAGCCTTGTAGGGCTCCGCAGTGAGCTTGAGTCCAGAAGTCTACAAACCCGAGTTTGCCAGGTTGCTTATCTGCAGCATACACTTTCCCAAGCTAATTTAAAAGAACACTAGCACCTCTGTAACGAGAGGACCCTGCTATATTTTGACAACTAGACCAAGTTTTAAGAAGACCCCTTCCCTCATTGCTTGGTCCAGGAGCTGTGGGTTGGTAGAGAAATCGTGCCTCCCGGCCCCAGTTCCTCAAGTCCTCTCAGCTGTTACAACACTATTCTTAAAAAACAGTGCTATTTTACACACGCGCCTCTATAGAAAATAAACAAAGCTAAGCAGGATAAGAGTATAAGAAATGCCCTACCAGTTTGAGTCCACAGTTCCTCTAGACGCCAGGCCATATTCTGTCTGGACAACAGCAGTAAGAAATGCTGTTTAAAGAAACGACGTGACCCCGGCCGCTGCCTGTGGTCTGCTTCCTTCATACTCCTCCAGCAGACAAAGCTGCTACATTAGGGGTGTTTGAAGGCAAATCCTTGCCTAGTCATTTCTGGATGTTGTTTATGAACCTGATGTATTGTAATTTGGTTAATCCTTTTTTGGAATCTGTTAAATACTGTCCGCTTCTACCACCTCCTATAGCAGCAAATTCCTGAAATTCACTATATACTTTTGAAGCATTTTATCTCTGATAAAATAAACAGCTGATCTACTAAATCCACCAAGTGCCCCCCTTCTAATACTACCAAATTTGTTGAGTATTGGTTCTCCATTCCTCTTACCCACCACCTTCTTCGGAATTTTCTAAGTCTCAGCCGTAACCCCACCCCTCAGAGACCATACTTACTATCACCCAATCTTCCCTGTGACAAAGGTCTCCCATGAGGCTGTGCTACTTTTCACACAGCTTTAACCACCTGCGCAACATTCAGTTGCAACATCTATCAAGATAATACTGACACGCTGCTTCAAACGCAAGGCGTAAGTGACAAGGCACGGCTCCCACAGCAATTGCAAAGACTAAGGATTTGCCTAGGCCCCTGGCTAGGCAGCGGTACGGCGTGCCACTGGACGAAGCTGCAACAAGAGAGGCAATGCTGAACCTGGGCAGAACAGGGAAAACTCCTCTCCCTCCTCTCGCACGCCACAGGAAGAGCAAGTTTTCCCATGGCATCTGCTAATGGAGTGTCGGTATCAGGTAACTGCAGCTCAATTTCTGCCTGCCTCCCCCCCACACCCCCGCCCCGGGTTGCTTAATGAGGCCTTGTAAGATATTATTTCTCAGAGCAGAGTCTGAACGGTGGAAGGAGTACAGCTGGCAGCACCGTTTCGGCCCGCACGTCCAGCAGGCAGCGACCCCGGCGATCACCCCCTGAAGAAGGCGGCACAGCTCACCGCCCGGGGTGCAAGGGCTGGCGGTGCCTGCCCTTCCTCAATACAAAACGGCGAGGGCGAGGGCCCAGCGCGGCGGCCGGCGTGGCCGGGAGCAGGCAGGCCTGCTCAGGAGAGGGAGCCGGCCCGCCGCCGCACCTGCCCCGGCAGCTCCCCCCTCGGCGCAGCCGCAGGCCCAGCACCGGCGCTCTGAAGAACACCACCACGAGCCACAAATCGCTAATGAATTAAAAACGGACCGAAGTTAATCGGCTTCCTCCGGGGGCAGGAGGAGGCCCCCTACCAGCCGGGAGCCGTGCCCGCCCGGCGGCCCCCCGCGCCCCTCAGGGCTCGGGCCCTCCCCAACAGCCAGCCAAGAGGCCGCACGGCGCAGCCCCCCGCCGCCGCCGCCGCCGCCGCGCAGCGGGTGCCCTTAGGGGAGGGGGAGCCGAGGGGACTCACCGCCGCCCGGAGGAGCCGGGCCAAGCCGGGAGCAGGAGCCGCAGCATGACGGACGGCGGCGGGCACGCAGGGAGCAACGGCGGAGCGGACGCTCCTCAGCCCGCCGTCCCATGACACGGCGGCGTCAGCTGACTGCCCCGCCGGGCCGGGCCTGCTCCGCCCCGCCCCGCCCCGCCCCGCCCCGCCCCGCCCCGCCGCCTGCCCGGGGAACTGCCTGGCGCAGCACGGGCATCCCCCCTTCCCACCGGCACCCGCAGCATTAGCGCGCTGCCATCAGTGCCCTGCCTTGCCCGCCTGCCTGCTGCTGCCCTCGCCTCCCACCACCCCACACGCTCCACCCGGCCCAGGCCCGGGGACTTGCCCCCAGCTCCTCAGAGGGGACGAAGGAAGCCCCCCCGCCACCTTGGCTGGGCAGAAAGGCCTCGCACACCTCCACCCATCCCGCCCCAAGGAGGCGGAAGATGCGTCTCCCGGTCTCCAGGCCAGCAACAGAGGTGCTGACGCTGCAGACCGCGGCGCCGGCGGGACAAAAAGGAGGTGGCAGATGGCCCTTCACCCATTTCCACCCATGCGGCCGATTTCCACATCCTGCGCCGAGGAGGCTTTAGAAGGGGGACGACGAAATCCAGGGCAAGAGAGGAAGGGGAAAAAACCCAAAACAGAAAGGGGCAGAGGCAAAAAAGGGTGTCCCCGCGTGGTCTCCCATCCCAGTAGTAACTGGGGCCACGCCTACTTAGCTTCCGAGATCGGGCACTGTTAAGCGTAGGGTGTCTGCGCGCTCCCCCGCCAGACCCGGCGCCAGCGCCGCCCTTAGCTCCCCCGCCCCGGCCCCGCTTGCCCCACCACCGACTTTCCCCCACCGCCGCGCACACCCTCCCCGGGGCGGGGCCGGACCGGCTTCCCCCGACCCCGACCCGACCCCTCCCCCGGCCCCGCCCCGCTCTCCCCGTGGCGGCGACGTGGTGGCCGGGCGGCGGCCGAAGGCGCAGCCATGTGGCTGGCGCTGGCGGCGGCGCAGTACGAGCGCCACAGCTTCCGCAGCTTCCCGCGGGACGAGCTCATGCCGCTCGAGTCCGCCTGCCGCTACGGCCTGGACCACTACAGCACCGAGAACTGGCCCGAGGGCGTCAACTACCTGGAGGTCAGCATGCGGCTCTACCGCCTGCTGCGCGACAGCGAGGCCTTCTGCCACCGCAACTGCAGCGCCGCCGGGGGAGCGCTGGCCGAGCTGCGCCTCCTGGCCGGGGTGCTGAGGCGGGCCCAGTGCCTGCGGCGCTGCAAGCAGGGGCTGCCCGCCTTCCGCCAGGCCCAGCCCGGCCGCGACCTGCTCGAGGACTTCCAGCGCCGCGAGCCCTGCAAGTACCTGCAGTTCGCCCACTTCAAGGTGAGCCCGGCCCTTCACCCCTCCTCCCCTCCCCTCACACAGCTATTTTCCATGGCGTGAAAAAGAAGGAGCTGGCAGCTGAAGACCTGGAGAACGTGGTGACTGTGCTTCTCCAAACATGAAGAGATCCTATCAACATGAGTGCATTAGCAAATACTGCCATCTGCAGCCTTAGAAGCCAACGCCGCATCCTGAGCTCGAGTTGTTCTGCCAGGTAACTCCGTGATAGCATCATGGAGAAGAAAACCACTCCTGCAGCCTTTGCTTCAAGAGGCAGTTGCTTGAAGGAGATCATCTTTGCTTCCTGACCGTTCCCTTCTGTTCTGCAGAAGTCTCCCGTAGGCAATAGTGTGGTTATGAAGGGATGCCTTGGGTCAACGAAGCCTGCAACCAGGAACCAGTATCAGCCGTTTTAAATATTACACACATTCCCTTTTTCCCAGACTGCAATAAAGGACTGTTGCTCTGTACATACTACCCAGGACACCGGGTCATGCAGAATCGCTATCATAAAGGCAGGGAGGAGATTTCCTGATGCAGAATAAATCAGACAACTGAAAACACTGGATTCTGGCAGTGCACTTCCAAGCTCCCCGCCTGCTTTCCTCGATGACTCCTCCCCCCCCCCCCCCTTTTTTTTTTTTAATATGCCATTTCCTCATTAAGACTTCCTTATAGTAGATGGCAATAGATCACAACAGTGATACAATGAGTGCTGGAAACAATCATTATAGTCTTTGCAAACAATCATGATAGTATTTGTAAACCCCGTACATGTTCTGTGACTAAGCTGCTTCTGCTGTTAACTTCTTCGGACACGTGTTTTCTGTTCTTCTTCCCAAGCAGTTGGCTCCATTTTAAAAGCAGGTATCACCCTACATCATTCTTAGTGAATGCAAGAGGTTCTACTAACACGTACTACAGCAGCAGTGAAATCCCCACTGAATAGCTGCCAGATGCAGCTGTGGTCCCAGAAACTGCAGATGATGTATCGGCAGATACCCTTGCCTCCAGTTGTGAGTAAGACTTCCCCAAAGCCCTAAAAAACAGTAGAACTAGTGAAACCCACATTGTGTTTTGCTACTCACTTCCACTACGTGTACAGTTCCCAAGACTCAACACCTATTTCAGCATATCCTGGTCTACCAGGACACAATTAAGTTGAAAAGGGATTAAAACATCGCACGCTGTGCTCCTTTAGAAGTAAAGGGACCACTAAGTCTAATGCATCTCTGCTCCCAGATTGAAAATAAATAAGCAAGCATCAGTTATGCTTCAATCGTACCGGAATTCCCTGCTTTGCTCTGTATTTTGCTCAGAGTTCATAGCGTTTCTACTCGTGCCCAGTTTGCACATTTCTATTTAAAATAAACCCACTGTTTTATTTTAACCATACTTGAAAAAAGTTTGGATGGTCTTTCATAACATACAATACAGACCAAGTTTGAGATAACAAACTTCTTTATTTAAAGTAAGCCTATGTCACTGCATAGCTTTCAAAACACTTCCTGTCTCTCAGTCCACACTCAACTAGAGAAAAAGTAAGCAATCATTACAGCCAGAAATCTCAGAACTAGGGCATGAAAGCAGCCTTGTAGGGCTCCGCAGTGAGCTTGAGTCCAGAAGTCTACAAACCCGAGTTTGCCAGGTTGCTTATCTGCAGCATACACTTTCCCAAGCTAATTTAAAAGAACACTAGCACCTCTGTAACGAGAGGACCCTGCTATATTTTGACAACTAGACCAAGTTTTAAGAAGACCCCTTCCCTCATTGCTTGGTCCAGGAGCTGTGGGTTGGTAGAGAAATCGTGCCTCCCGGCCCCAGTTCCTCAAGTCCTCTCAGCTGTTACAACACTATTCTTAAAAAACAGTGCTATTTTACACACGCGCCTCTATAGAAAATAAACAAAGCTAAGCAGGATAAGAGTATAAGAAATGCCCTACCAGTTTGAGTCCACAGTTCCTCTAGACGCCAGGCCATATTCTGTCTGGACAACAGCAGTAAGAAATGCTGTTTAAAGAAACGACGTGACCCCGGCCGCTGCCTGTGGTCTGCTTCCTTCATACTCCTCCAGCAGACAAAGCTGCTACATTAGGGGTGTTTGAAGGCAAATCCTTGCCTAGTCATTTCTGGATGTTGTTTATGAACCTGATGTATTGTAATTTGGTTAATCCTTTTTTGGAATCTGTTAAATACTGTCCGCTTCTACCACCTCCTATAGCAGCAAATTCCTGAAATTCACTATATACTTTTGAAGCATTTTATCTCTGATAAAATAAACAGCTGATCTACTAAATCCACCAAGTGCCCCCCTTCTAATACTACCAAATTTGTTGAGTATTGGTTCTCCATTCCTCTTACCCACCACCTTCTTCGGAATTTTCTAAGTCTCAGCCGTAACCCCACCCCTCAGAGACCATACTTACTATCACCCAATCTTCCCTGTGACAAAGGTCTCCCATGAGGCTGTGCTACTTTTCACACAGCTTTAACCACCTGCGCAACATTCAGTTGCAACATCTATCAAGATAATACTGACACGCTGCTTCAAACGCAAGGCGTAAGTGACAAGGCACGGCTCCCACAGCAATTGCAAAGACTAAGGATTTGCCTAGGCCCCTGGCTAGGCAGCGGTACGGCGTGCCACTGGACGAAGCTGCAACAAGAGAGGCAATGCTGAACCTGGGCAGAACAGGGAAAACTCCTCTCCCTCCTCTCGCACGCCACAGGAAGAGCAAGTTTTCCCATGGCATCTGCTAATGGAGTGTCGGTATCAGGTAACTGCAGCTCAATTTCTGCCTGCCTCCCCCCCCACACCCCCGCCCCGGGTTGCTTAATGAGGCCTTGTAAGATATTATTTCTCAGAGCAGAGTCTGAACGGTGGAAGGAGTACAGCTGGCAGCACCGTTTCGGCCCGCACGTCCAGCAGGCAGCGACCCCGGCGATCACCCCCTGAAGAAGGCGGCACAGCTCACCGCCCGGGGTGCAAGGGCTGGCGGTGCCTGCCCTTCCTCAATACAAAACGGCGAGGGCGAGGGCCCAGCGCGGCGGCCGGCGTGGCCGGGAGCAGGCAGGCCTGCTCAGGAGAGGGAGCCGGCCCGCCGCCGCACCTGCCCCGGCAGCTCCCCCCTCGGCGCAGCCGCAGGCCCAGCACCGGCGCTCTGAAGAACACCACCACGAGCCACAAATCGCTAATGAATTAAAAACGGACCGAAGTTAATCGGCTTCCTCCGGGGGCAGGAGGAGGCCCCCTACCAGCCGGGAGCCGTGCCCGCCCGGCGGCCCCCCGCGCCCCTCAGGGCTCGGGCCCTCCCCAACAGCCAGCCAAGAGGCCGCACGGCGCAGCCCCCCGCCGCCGCCGCCGCCGCCGCGCAGCGGGTGCCCTTAGGGGAGGGGGAGCCGAGGGGACTCACCGCCGCCCGGAGGAGCCGGGCCAAGCCGGGAGCAGGAGCCGCAGCATGACGGACGGCGGCGGGCACGCAGGGAGCAACGGCGGAGCGGACGCTCCTCAGCCCGCCGTCCCATGACACGGCGGCGTCAGCTGACTGCCCCGCCGGGCCGGGCCTGCTCCGCCCCGCCCCGCCCCGCCCCGCCCCGCCCCGCCGCCTGCCCGGGGAACTGCCTGGCGCAGCACGGGCATCCCCCCTTCCCACCGGCACCCGCAGCATTAGCGCGCTGCCATCAGTGCCCTGCCTTGCCCGCCTGCCTGCTGCTGCCCTCGCCTCCCACCACCCCACACGCTCCACCCGGCCCAGGCCCGGGGACTTGCCCCCAGCTCCTCAGAGGGGACGAAGGAAGCCCCCCCGCCACCTTGGCTGGGCAGAAAGGCCTCGCACACCTCCACCCATCCCGCCCCAAGGAGGCGGAAGATGCGTCTCCCGGTCTCCAGGCCAGCAACAGAGGTGCTGACGCTGCAGACCGCGGCGCCGGCGGGACAAAAAGGAGGTGGCAGATGGCCCTTCACCCATTTCCACCCATGCGGCCGATTTCCACATCCTGCGCCGAGGAGGCTTTAGAAGGGGGACGACGAAATCCAGGGCAAGAGAGGAAGGGGAAAAAACCCAAAACAGAAAGGGGCAGAGGCAAAAAAGGGTGTCCCCGCGTGGTCTCCCATCCCAGTAGTAACTGGGGCCACGCCTACTTAGCTTCCGAGATCGGGCACTGTTAAGCGTAGGGTGTCTGCGCGCTCCCCCGCCAGACCCGGCGCCAGCGCCGCCCTTAGCTCCCCCGCCCCGGCCCCGCTTGCCCCACCACCGACTTTCCCCCACCGCCGCGCACACCCTCCCCGGGGCGGGGCCGGACCGGCTTCCCCCGACCCCGACCCGACCCCTCCCCCGGCCCCGCCCCGCTCTCCCCGTGGCGGCGACGTGGTGGCCGGGCGGCGGCCGAAGGCGCAGCCATGTGGCTGGCGCTGGCGGCGGCGCAGTACGAGCGCCACAGCTTCCGCAGCTTCCCGCGGGACGAGCTCATGCCGCTCGAGTCCGCCTGCCGCTACGGCCTGGACCACTACAGCACCGAGAACTGGCCCGAGGGCGTCAACTACCTGGAGGTCAGCATGCGGCTCTACCGCCTGCTGCGCGACAGCGAGGCCTTCTGCCACCGCAACTGCAGCGCCGCCGGGGGAGCGCTGGCCGAGCTGCGCCTCCTGGCCGGGGTGCTGAGGCGGGCCCAGTGCCTGCGGCGCTGCAAGCAGGGGCTGCCCGCCTTCCGCCAGGCCCAGCCCGGCCGCGACCTGCTCGAGGACTTCCAGCGCCGCGAGCCCTGCAAGTACCTGCAGTTCGCCCACTTCAAGGTGAGCCCGGCCCTTCACCCCTCCTCCCCTCCCCTCACACAGCTATTTTCCATGGCGTGAAAAAGAAGGAGCTGGCAGCTGAAGACCTGGAGAACGTGGTGACTGTGCTTCTCCAAACATGAAGAGATCCTATCAACATGAGTGCATTAGCAAATACTGCCATCTGCAGCCTTAGAAGCCAACGCCGCATCCTGAGCTCGAGTTGTTCTGCCAGATAACTCCGTGATAGCATCATGGAGAAGAAAACCACTCCTGCAGCCTTTGCTTCAAGAGGCAGTTGCTTGAAGGAGATCATCTTTGCTTCCTGACCGTTCCCTTCTGTTCTGCAGAAGTCTCCCGTAGGCAATAGTGTGGTTATGAAGGGATGCCTTGGGTCAACGAAGCCTGCAACCAGGAACCAGTATCAGCCGTTTTAAATATTACACACATTCCCTTTTTCCCAGACTGCAATAAAGGACTGTTGCTCTGTACATACTACCCAGGACACCGGGTCATGCAGAATCGCTATCATAAAGGCAGGGAGGAGATTTCCTGATGCAGAATAAATCAGACAACTGAAAACACTGGATTCTGGCAGTGCACTTCCAAGCTCCCCGCCTGCTTTCCTCGATGACTCCTCCCCCCCCCCCCCCTTTTTTTTTTTTAATATGCCATTTCCTCATTAAGACTTCCTTATAGTAGATGGCAATAGATCACAACAGTGATACAATGAGTGCTGGAAACAATCATTATAGTCTTTGCAAACAATCATGATAGTATTTGTAAACCCCGTACATGTTCTGTGACTAAGCTGCTTCTGCTGTTAACTTCTTCGGACACGTGTTTTCTGTTCTTCTTCCCAAGCAGTTGGCTCCATTTTAAAAGCAGGTATCACCCTACATCATTCTTAGTGAATGCAAGAGGTTCTACTAACACGTACTACAGCAGCAGTGAAATCCCCACTGAATAGCTGCCAGATGCAGCTGTGGTCCCAGAAACTGCAGATGATGTATCGGCAGATACCCTTGCCTCCAGTTGTGAGTAAGACTTCCCCAAAGCCCTAAAAAACAGTAGAACTAGTGAAACCCACATTGTGTTTTGCTACTCACTTCCACTACGTGTACAGTTCCCAAGACTCAACACCTATTTCAGCATATCCTGGTCTACCAGGACACAATTAAGTTGAAAAGGGATTAAAACATCGCACGCTGTGCTCCTTTAGAAGTAAAGGGACCACTAAGTCTAATGCATCTCTGCTCCCAGATTGAAAATAAATAAGCAAGCATCAGTTATGCTTCAATCGTACCGGAATTCCCTGCTTTGCTCTGTATTTTGCTCAGAGTTCATAGCGTTTCTACTCGTGCCCAGTTTGCACATTTCTATTTAAAATAAACCCACTGTTTTATTTTAACCATACTTGAAAAAAGTTTGGATGGTCTTTCATAACATACAATACAGACCAAGTTTGAGATAACAAACTTCTTTATTTAAAGTAAGCCTATGTCACTGCATAGCTTTCAAAACACTTCCTGTCTCTCAGTCCACACTCAACTAGAGAAAAAGTAAGCAATCATTACAGCCAGAAATCTCAGAACTAGGGCATGAAAGCAGCCTTGTAGGGCTCCGCAGTGAGCTTGAGTCCAGAAGTCTACAAACCCGAGTTTGCCAGGTTGCTTATCTGCAGCATACACTTTCCCAAGCTAATTTAAAAGAACACTAGCACCTCTGTAACGAGAGGACCCTGCTATATTTTGACAACTAGACCAAGTTTTAAGAAGACCCCTTCCCTCATTGCTTGGTCCAGGAGCTGTGGGTTGGTAGAGAAATCGTGCCTCCCGGCCCCAGTTCCTCAAGTCCTCTCAGCTGTTACAACACTATTCTTAAAAAACAGTGCTATTCTACACACGCGCCTCTATAGAAAATAAACAAAGCTAAGCAGGATAAGAGTATAAGAAATGCCCTACCAGTTTGAGTCCACAGTTCCTCTAGACGCCAGGCCATATTCTGTCTGGACAACAGCAGTAAGAAATGCTGTTTAAAGAAACGACGTGACCCCGGCCGCTGCCTGTGGTCTGCTTCCTTCATACTCCTCCAGCAGACAAAGCTGCTACATTAGGGGTGTTTGAAGGCAAATCCTTGCCTAGTCATTTCTGGATGTTGTTTATGAACCTGATGTATTGTAATTTGGTTAATCCTTTTTTGGAATCTGTTAAATACTGTCCGCTTCTACCACCTCCTATAGCAGCAAATTCCTGAAATTCACTATATACTTTTGAAGCATTTTATCTCTGATAAAATAAACAGCTGATCTACTAAATCCACCAAGTGCCCCCCTTCTAATACTACCAAATTTGTTGAGTATTGGTTCTCCATTCCTCTTACCCACCACCTTCTTCGGAATTTTCTAAGTCTCAGCCGTAACCCCACCCCTCAGAGACCATACTTACTATCACCCAATCTTCCCTGTGACAAAGGTCTCCCATGAGGCTGTGCTACTTTTCACACAGCTTTAACCACCTGCGCAACATTCAGTTGCAACATCTATCAAGATAATACTGACACGCTGCTTCAAACGCAAGGCGTAAGTGACAAGGCACGGCTCCCACAGCAATTGCAAAGACTAAGGATTTGCCTAGGCCCCTGGCTAGGCAGCGGTACGGCGTGCCACTGGACGAAGCTGCAACAAGAGAGGCAATGCTGAACCTGGGCAGAACAGGGAAAACTCCTCTCCCTCCTCTCGCACGCCACAGGAAGAGCAAGTTTTCCCATGGCATCTGCTAATGGAGTGTCGGTATCAGGTAACTGCAGCTCAATTTCTGCCTGCCTCCCCCCACACCCCCGCCCCGGGTTGCTTAATGAGGCCTTGTAAGATATTATTTCTCAGAGCAGAGTCTGAACGGTGGAAGGAGTACAGCTGGCAGCACCGTTTCGGCCCGCACGTCCAGCAGGCAGCGACCCCGGCGATCACCCCCTGAAGAAGGCGGCACAGCTCACCGCCCGGGGTGCAAGGGCTGGCGGTGCCTGCCCTTCCTCAATACAAAACGGCGAGGGCGAGGGCCCAGCGCGGCGGCCGGCGTGGCCGGGAGCAGGCAGGCCTGCTCAGGAGAGGGAGCCGGCCCGCCGCCGCACCTGCCCCGGCAGCTCCCCCCTCGGCGCAGCCGCAGGCCCAGCACCGGCGCTCTGAAGAACACCACCACGAGCCACAAATCGCTAATGAATTAAAAACGGACCGAAGTTAATCGGCTTCCTCCGGGGGCAGGAGGAGGCCCCCTACCAGCCGGGAGCCGTGCCCGCCCGGCGGCCCCCCGCGCCCCTCAGGGCTCGGGCCCTCCCCAACAGCCAGCCAAGAGGCCGCACGGCGCAGCCCCCCGCCGCCGCCGCCGCCGCCGCGCAGCGGGTGCCCTTAGGGGAGGGGGAGCCGAGGGGACTCACCGCCGCCCGGAGGAGCCGGGCCAAGCCGGGAGCAGGAGCCGCAGCATGACGGACGGCGGCGGGCACGCAGGGAGCAACGGCGGAGCGGACGCTCCTCAGCCCGCCGTCCCATGACACGGCGGCGTCAGCTGACTGCCCCGCCGGGCCGGGCCTGCTCCGCCCCGCCCCGCCCCGCCCCGCCCCGCCCCGCCGCCTGCCCGGGGAACTGCCTGGCGCAGCACGGGCATCCCCCCTTCCCACCGGCACCCGCAGCATTAGCGCGCTGCCATCAGTGCCCTGCCTTGCCCGCCTGCCTGCTGCTGCCCTCGCCTCCCACCACCCCACACGCTCCACCCGGCCCAGGCCCGGGGACTTGCCCCCAGCTCCTCAGAGGGGACGAAGGAAGCCCCCCCGCCACCTTGGCTGGGCAGAAAGGCCTCGCACACCTCCACCCATCCCGCCCCAAGGAGGCGGAAGATGCGTCTCCCGGTCTCCAGGCCAGCAACAGAGGTGCTGACGCTGCAGACCGCGGCGCCGGCGGGACAAAAAGGAGGTGGCAGATGGCCCTTCACCCATTTCCACCCATGCGGCCGATTTCCACATCCTGCGCCGAGGAGGCTTTAGAAGGGGGACGACGAAATCCAGGGCAAGAGAGGAAGGGGAAAAAACCCAAAACAGAAAGGGGCAGAGGCAAAAAAGGGTGTCCCCGCGTGGTCTCCCATCCCAGTAGTAACTGGGGCCACGCCTACTTAGCTTCCGAGATCGGGCACTGTTAAGCGTAGGGTGTCTGCGCGCTCCCCCGCCAGACCCGGCGCCAGCGCCGCCCTTAGCTCCCCCGCCCCGGCCCCGCTTGCCCCACCACCGACTTTCCCCCACCGCCGCGCACACCCTCCCCGGGGCGGGGCCGGACCGGCTTCCCCCGACCCCGACCCGACCCCTCCCCCGGCCCCGCCCCGCTCTCCCCGTGGCGGCGACGTGGTGGCCGGGCGGCGGCCGAAGGCGCAGCCATGTGGCTGGCGCTGGCGGCGGCGCAGTACGAGCGCCACAGCTTCCGCAGCTTCCCGCGGGACGAGCTCATGCCGCTCGAGTCCGCCTGCCGCTACGGCCTGGACCACTACAGCACCGAGAACTGGCCCGAGGGCGTCAACTACCTGGAGGTCAGCATGCGGCTCTACCGCCTGCTGCGCGACAGCGAGGCCTTCTGCCACCGCAACTGCAGCGCCGCCGGGGGAGCGCTGGCCGAGCTGCGCCTCCTGGCCGGGGTGCTGAGGCGGGCCCAGTGCCTGCGGCGCTGCAAGCAGGGGCTGCCCGCCTTCCGCCAGGCCCAGCCCGGCCGCGACCTGCTCGAGGACTTCCAGCGCCGCGAGCCCTGCAAGTACCTGCAGTTCGCCCACTTCAAGGTGAGCCCGGCCCTTCACCCCTCCTCCCCTCCCCTCACACAGCTATTTTCCATGGCGTGAAAAAGAAGGAGCTGGCAGCTGAAGACCTGGAGAACGTGGTGACTGTGCTTCTCCAAACATGAAGAGATCCTATCAACATGCGTGCATTAGCAAATACTGCCATCTGCAGCCTTAGAAGCCAACGCCGCATCCTGAGCTCGAGTTGTTCTGCCAGATAACTCCGTGATAGCATCATGGAGAAGAAAACCACTCCTGCAGCCTTTGCTTCAAGAGGCAGTTGCTTGAAGGAGATCATCTTTGCTTCCTGACCGTTCCCTTCTGTTCTGCAGAAGTCTCCCGTAGGCAATAGTGTGGTTATGAAGGGATGCCTTGGGTCAACGAAGCCTGCAACCAGGAACCAGTATCAGCCGTTTTAAATATTACACACATTCCCTTTTTCCCAGACTGCAATAAAGGACTGTTGCTCTGTACATACTACCCAGGACACCGGGTCATGCAGAATCGCTATCATAAAGGCAGGGAGGAGATTTCCTGATGCAGAATAAATCAGACAACTGAAAACACTGGATTCTGGCAGTGCACTTCCAAGCTCCCCGCCTGCTTTCCTCGATGACTCCTCCCCCCCCCCCCCCTTTTTTTTTTTTAATATGCCATTTCCTCATTAAGACTTCCTTATAGTAGATGGCAATAGATCACAACAGTGATACAATGAGTGCTGGAAACAATCATTATAGTCTTTGCAAACAATCATGATAGTATTTGTAAACCCCGTACATGTTCTGTGACTAAGCTGCTTCTGCTGTTAACTTCTTCGGACACGTGTTTTCTGTTCTTCTTCCCAAGCAGTTGGCTCCATTTTAAAAGCAGGTATCACCCTACATCATTCTTAGTGAATGCAAGAGGTTCTACTAACACGTACTACAGCAGCAGTGAAATCCCCACTGAATAGCTGCCAGATGCAGCTGTGGTCCCAGAAACTGCAGATGATGTATCGGCAGATACCCTTGCCTCCAGTTGTGAGTAAGACTTCCCCAAAGCCCTAAAAAACAGTAGAACTAGTGAAACCCACATTGTGTTTTGCTACTCACTTCCACTACGTGTACAGTTCCCAAGACTCAACACCTATTTCAGCATATCCTGGTCTACCAGGACACAATTAAGTTGAAAAGGGATTAAAACATCGCACGCTGTGCTCCTTTAGAAGTAAAGGGACCACTAAGTCTAATGCATCTCTGCTCCCAGATTGAAAATAAATAAGCAAGCATCAGTTATGCTTCAATCGTACCGGAATTCCCTGCTTTGCTCTGTATTTTGCTCAGAGTTCATAGCGTTTCTACTCGTGCCCAGTTTGCACATTTCTATTTAAAATAAACCCACTGTTTTATTTTAACCATACTTGAAAAAAGTTTGGATGGTCTTTCATAACATACAATACAGACCAAGTTTGAGATAACAAACTTCTTTATTTAAAGTAAGCCTATGTCACTGCATAGCTTTCAAAACACTTCCTGTCTCTCAGTCCACACTCAACTAGAGAAAAAGTAAGCAATCATTACAGCCAGAAATCTCAGAACTAGGGCATGAAAGCAGCCTTGTAGGGCTCCGCAGTGAGCTTGAGTCCAGAAGTCTACAAACCCGAGTTTGCCAGGTTGCTTATCTGCAGCATACACTTTCCCAAGCTAATTTAAAAGAACACTAGCACCTCTGTAACGAGAGGACCCTGCTATATTTTGACAACTAGACCAAGTTTTAAGAAGACCCCTTCCCTCATTGCTTGGTCCAGGAGCTGTGGGTTGGTAGAGAAATCGTGCCTCCCGGCCCCAGTTCCTCAAGTCCTCTCAGCTGTTACAACACTATTCTTAAAAAACAGTGCTATTTTACACACGCGCCTCTATAGAAAATAAACAAAGCTAAGCAGGATAAGAGTATAAGAAATGCCCTACCAGTTTGAGTCCACAGTTCCTCTAGACGCCAGGCCATATTCTGTCTGGACAACAGCAGTAAGAAATGCTGTTTAAAGAAACGACGTGACCCCGGCCGCTGCCTGTGGTCTGCTTCCTTCATACTCCTCCAGCAGACAAAGCTGCTACATTAGGGGTGTTTGAAGGCAAATCCTTGCCTAGTCATTTCTGGATGTTGTTTATGAACCTGATGTATTGTAATTTGGTTAATCCTTTTTTGGAATCTGTTAAATACTGTCCGCTTCTACCACCTCCTATAGCAGCAAATTCCTGAAATTCACTATATACTTTTGAAGCATTTTATCTCTGATAAAATAAACAGCTGATCTACTAAATCCACCAAGTGCCCCCCTTCTAATACTACCAAATTTGTTGAGTATTGGTTCTCCATTCCTCTTACCCACCACCTTCTTCGGAATTTTCTAAGTCTCAGCCGTAACCCCACCCCTCAGAGACCATACTTACTATCACCCAATCTTCCCTGTGACAAAGGTCTCCCATGAGGCTGTGCTACTTTTCACACAGCTTTAACCACCTGCGCAACATTCAGTTGCAACATCTATCAAGATAATACTGACACGCTGCTTCAAACGCAAGGCGTAAGTGACAAGGCACGGCTCCCACAGCAATTGCAAAGACTAAGGATTTGCCTAGGCCCCTGGCTAGGCAGCGGTACGGCGTGCCACTGGACAAAGCTGCAACAAGAGAGGCAATGCTGAACCTGGGCAGAACAGGGAAAACTCCTCTCCCTCCTCTCGCACGCCACAGGAAGAGCAAGTTTTCCCATGGCATCTGCTAATGGAGTGTCGGTATCAGGTAACTGCAGCTCAATTTCTGCCTGCCTCCCCCCCACACCCCCGCCCCGGGTTGCTTAATGAGGCCTTGTAAGATATTATTTCTCAGAGCAGAGTCTGAACGGTGGAAGGAGTACAGCTGGCAGCACCGTTTCGGCCCGCACGTCCAGCAGGCAGCGACCCCGGCGATCACCCCCTGAAGAAGGCGGCACAGCTCACCGCCCGGGGTGCAAGGGCTGGCGGTGCCTGCCCTTCCTCAATACAAAACGGCGAGGGCGAGGGCCCAGCGCGGCGGCCGGCGTGGCCGGGAGCAGGCAGGCCTGCTCAGGAGAGGGAGCCGGCCCGCCGCCGCACCTGCCCCGGCAGCTCCCCCCTCGGCGCAGCCGCAGGCCCAGCACCGGCGCTCTGAAGAACACCACCACGAGCCACAAATCGCTAATGAATTAAAAACGGACCGAAGTTAATCGGCTTCCTCCGGGGGCAGGAGGAGGCCCCCTACCAGCCGGGAGCCGTGCCCGCCCGGCGGCCCCCCGCGCCCCTCAGGGCTCGGGCCCTCCCCAACAGCCAGCCAAGAGGCCGCACGGCGCAGCCCCCCGCCGCCGCCGCCGCCGCCGCGCAGCGGGTGCCCTTAGGGGAGGGGGAGCCGAGGGGACTCACCGCCGCCCGGAGGAGCCGGGCCAAGCCGGGAGCAGGAGCCGCAGCATGACGGACGGCGGCGGGCACGCAGGGAGCAACGGCGGAGCGGACGCTCCTCAGCCCGCCGTCCCATGACACGGCGGCGTCAGCTGACTGCCCCGCCGGGCCGGGCCTGCTCCGCCCCGCCCCGCCCCGCCCCGCCCCGCCCCGCCGCCTGCCCGGGGAACTGCCTGGCGCAGCACGGGCATCCCCCCTTCCCACCGGCACCCGCAGCATTAGCGCGCTGCCATCAGTGCCCTGCCTTGCCCGCCTGCCTGCTGCTGCCCTCGCCTCCCACCACCCCACACGCTCCACCCGGCCCAGGCCCGGGGACTTGCCCCCAGCTCCTCAGAGGGGACGAAGGAAGCCCCCCCGCCACCTTGGCTGGGCAGAAAGGCCTCGCACACCTCCACCCATCCCGCCCCAAGGAGGCGGAAGATGCGTCTCCCGGTCTCCAGGCCAGCAACAGAGGTGCTGACGCTGCAGACCGCGGCGCCGGCGGGACAAAAAGGAGGTGGCAGATGGCCCTTCACCCATTTCCACCCATGCGGCCGATTTCCACATCCTGCGCCGAGGAGGCTTTAGAAGGGGGACGACGAAATCCAGGGCAAGAGAGGAAGGGGAAAAAACCCAAAACAGAAAGGGGCAGAGGCAAAAAAGGGTGTCCCCGCGTGGTCTCCCATCCCAGTAGTAACTGGGGCCACACCTACTTAGCTTCCGAGATCGGGCACTGTTAAGCGTAGGGTGTCTGCGCGCTCCCCCGCCAGACCCGGCGCCAGCGCCGCCCTTAGCTCCCCCGCCCCGGCCCCGCTTGCCCCACCACCGACTTTCCCCCACCGCCGCGCACACCCTCCCCGGGGCGGGGCCGGACCGGCTTCCCCCGACCCCGACCCGACCCCTCCCCCGGCCCCGCCCCGCTCTCCCCGTGGCGGCGACGTGGTGGCCGGGCGGCGGCCGAAGGCGCAGCCATGTGGCTGGCGCTGGCGGCGGCGCAGTACGAGCGCCACAGCTTCCGCAGCTTCCCGCGGGACGAGCTCATGCCGCTCGAGTCCGCCTGCCGCTACGGCCTGGACCACTACAGCACCGAGAACTGGCCCGAGGGCGTCAACTACCTGGAGGTCAGCATGCGGCTCTACCGCCTGCTGCGCGACAGCGAGGCCTTCTGCCACCGCAACTGCAGCGCCGCCGGGGGAGCGCTGGCCGAGCTGCGCCTCCTGGCCGGGGTGCTGAGGCGGGCCCAGTGCCTGCGGCGCTGCAAGCAGGGGCTGCCCGCCTTCCGCCAGGCCCAGCCCGGCCGCGACCTGCTCGAGGACTTCCAGCGCCGCGAGCCCTGCAAGTACCTGCAGTTCGCCCACTTCAAGGTGAGCCCGGCCCTTCACCCCTCCTCCCCTCCCCTCACACAGCTATTTTCCATGGCGTGAAAAAGAAGGAGCTGGCAGCTGAAGACCTGGAGAACGTGGTGACTGTGCTTCTCCAAACATGAAGAGATCCTATCAACATGAGTGCATTAGCAAATACTGCCATCTGCAGCCTTAGAAGCCAACGCCGCATCCTGAGCTCGAGTTGTTCTGCCAGATAACTCCGTGATAGCATCATGGAGAAGAAAACCACTCCTGCAGCCTTTGCTTCAAGAGGCAGTTGCTTGAAGGAGATCATCTTTGCTTCCTGACCGTTCCCTTCTGTTCTGCAGAAGTCTCCCGTAGGCAATAGTGTGGTTATGAAGGGATGCCTTGGGTCAACGAAGCCTGCAACCAGGAACCAGTATCAGCCGTTTTAAATATTACACACATTCCCTTTTTCCCAGACTGCAATAAAGGACTGTTGCTCTGTACATACTACCCAGGACACCGGGTCATGCAGAATCGCTATCATAAAGGCAGGGAGGAGATTTCCTGATGCAGAATAAATCAGACAACTGAAAACACTGGATTCTGGCAGTGCACTTCCAAGCTCCCCGCCTGCTTTCCTCGATGACTCCTCCCCCCCCCCCCCCTTTTTTTTTTTTAATATGCCATTTCCTCATTAAGACTTCCTTATAGTAGATGGCAATAGATCACAACAGTGATACAATGAGTGCTGGAAACAATCATTATAGTCTTTGCAAACAATCATGATAGTATTTGTAAACCCCGTACATGTTCTGTGACTAAGCTGCTTCTGCTGTTAACTTCTTCGGACACGTGTTTTCTGTTCTTCTTCCCAAGCAGTTGGCTCCATTTTAAAAGCAGGTATCACCCTACATCATTCTTAGTGAATGCAAGAGGTTCTACTAACACGTACTACAGCAGCAGTGAAATCCCCACTGAATAGCTGCCAGATGCAGCTGTGGTCCCAGAAACTGCAGATGATGTATCGGCAGATACCCTTGCCTCCAGTTGTGAGTAAGACTTCCCCAAAGCCCTAAAAAACAGTAGAACTAGTGAAACCCACATTGTGTTTTGCTACTCACTTCCACTACGTGTACAGTTCCCAAGACTCAACACCTATTTCAGCATATCCTGGTCTACCAGGACACAATTAAGTTGAAAAGGGATTAAAACATCGCACGCTGTGCTCCTTTAGAAGTAAAGGGACCACTAAGTCTAATGCATCTCTGCTCCCAGATTGAAAATAAATAAGCAAGCATCAGTTATGCTTCAATCGTACCGGAATTCCCTGCTTTGCTCTGTATTTTGCTCAGAGTTCATAGCGTTTCTACTCGTGCCCAGTTTGCACATTTCTATTTAAAATAAACCCACTGTTTTATTTTAACCATACTTGAAAAAAGTTTGGATGGTCTTTCATAACATACAATACAGACCAAGTTTGAGATAACAAACTTCTTTATTTAAAGTAAGCCTATGTCACTGCATAGCTTTCAAAACACTTCCTGTCTCTCAGTCCACACTCAACTAGAGAAAAAGTAAGCAATCATTACAGCCAGAAATCTCAGAACTAGGGCATGAAAGCAGCCTTGTAGGGCTCCGCAGTGAGCTTGAGTCCAGAAGTCTACAAACCCGAGTTTGCCAGGTTGCTTATCTGCAGCATACACTTTCCCAAGCTAATTTAAAAGAACACTAGCACCTCTGTAACGAGAGGACCCTGCTATATTTTGACAACTAGACCAAGTTTTAAGAAGACCCCTTCCCTCATTGCTTGGTCCAGGAGCTGTGGGTTGGTAGAGAAATCGTGCCTCCCGGCCCCAGTTCCTCAAGTCCTCTCAGCTGTTACAACACTATTCTTAAAAAACAGTGCTATTTTACACACGCGCCTCTATAGAAAATAAACAAAGCTAAGCAGGATAAGAGTATAAGAAATGCCCTACCAGTTTGAGTCCACAGTTCCTCTAGACGCCAGGCCATATTCTGTCTGGACAACAGCAGTAAGAAATGCTGTTTAAAGAAACGACGTGACCCCGGCCGCTGCCTGTGGTCTGCTTCCTTCATACTCCTCCAGCAGACAAAGCTGCTACATTAGGGGTGTTTGAAGGCAAATCCTTGCCTAGTCATTTCTGGATGTTGTTTATGAACCTGATGTATTGTAATTTGGTTAATCCTTTTTTGGAATCTGTTAAATACTGTCCGCTTCTACCACCTCCTATAGCAGCAAATTCCTGAAATTCACTATATACTTTTGAAGCATTTTATCTCTGATAAAATAAACAGCTGATCTACTAAATCCACCAAGTGCCCCCCTTCTAATACTACCAAATTTGTTGAGTATTGGTTCTCCATTCCTCTTACCCACCACCTTCTTCGGAATTTTCTAAGTCTCAGCCGTAACCCCACCCCTCAGAGACCATACTTACTATCACCCAATCTTCCCTGTGACAAAGGTCTCCCATGAGGCTGTGCTACTTTTCACACAGCTTTAACCACCTGCGCAACATTCAGTTGCAACATCTATCAAGATAATACTGACACGCTGCTTCAAACGCAAGGCGTAAGTGACAAGGCACGGCTCCCACAGCAATTGCAAAGACTAAGGATTTGCCTAGGCCCCTGGCTAGGCAGCGGTACGGCGTGCCACTGGACGAAGCTGCAACAAGAGAGGCAATGCTGAACCTGGGCAGAACAGGGAAAACTCCTCTCCCTCCTCTCGCACGCCACAGGAAGAGCAAGTTTTCCCATGGCATCTGCTAATGGAGTGTCGGTATCAGGTAACTGCAGCTCAATTTCTGCCTGCCTCCCCCCCACACCCCCGCCCCGGGTTGCTTAATGAGGCCTTGTAAGATATTATTTCTCAGAGCAGAGTCTGAACGGTGGAAGGAGTACAGCTGGCAGCACCGTTTCGGCCCGCACGTCCAGCAGGCAGCGACCCCGGCGATCACCCCCTGAAGAAGGCGGCACAGCTCACCGCCCGGGGTGCAAGGGCTGGCGGTGCCTGCCCTTCCTCAATACAAAACGGCGAGGGCGAGGGCCCAGCGCGGCGGCCGGCGTGGCCGGGAGCAGGCAGGCCTGCTCAGGAGAGGGAGCCGGCCCGCCGCCGCACCTGCCCCGGCAGCTCCCCCCTCGGCGCAGCCGCAGGCCCAGCACCGGCGCTCTGAAGAACACCACCACGAGCCACAAATCGCTAATGAATTAAAAACGGACCGAAGTTAATCGGCTTCCTCCGGGGGCAGGAGGAGGCCCCCTACCAGCCGGGAGCCGTGCCCGCCCGGCGGCCCCCCGCGCCCCTCAGGGCTCGGGCCCTCCCCAACAGCCAGCCAAGAGGCCGCACGGCGCAGCCCCCCGCCGCCGCCGCCGCCGCCGCGCAGCGGGTGCCCTTAGGGGAGGGGGAGCCGAGGGGACTCACCGCCGCCCGGAGGAGCCGGGCCAAGCCGGGAGCAGGAGCCGCAGCATGACGGACGGCGGCGGGCACGCAGGGAGCAACGGCGGAGCGGACGCTCCTCAGCCCGCCGTCCCATGACACGGCGGCGTCAGCTGACTGCCCCGCCGGGCCGGGCCTGCTCCGCCCCGCCCCGCCCCGCCCCGCCCCGCCCCGCCGCCTGCCCGGGGAACTGCCTGGCGCAGCACGGGCATCCCCCCTTCCCACCGGCACCCGCAGCATTAGCGCGCTGCCATCAGTGCCCTGCCTTGCCCGCCTGCCTGCTGCTGCCCTCGCCTCCCACCACCCCACACGCTCCACCCGGCCCAGGCCCGGGGACTTGCCCCCAGCTCCTCAGAGGGGACGAAGGAAGCCCCCCCGCCACCTTGGCTGGGCAGAAAGGCCTCGCACACCTCCACCCATCCCGCCCCAAGGAGGCGGAAGATGCGTCTCCCGGTCTCCAGGCCAGCAACAGAGGTGCTGACGCTGCAGACCGCGGCGCCGGCGGGACAAAAAGGAGGTGGCAGATGGCCCTTCACCCATTTCCACCCATGCGGCCGATTTCCACATCCTGCGCCGAGGAGGCTTTAGAAGGGGGACGACGAAATCCAGGGCAAGAGAGGAAGGGGAAAAAACCCAAAACAGAAAGGGGCAGAGGCAAAAAAGGGTGTCCCCGCGTGGTCTCCCATCCCAGTAGTAACTGGGGCCACGCCTACTTAGCTTCCGAGATCGGGCACTGTTAAGCGTAGGGTGTCTGCGCGCTCCCCCGCCAGACCCGGCGCCAGCGCCGCCCTTAGCTCCCCCGCCCCGGCCCCGCTTGCCCCACCACCGACTTTCCCCCACCGCCGCGCACACCCTCCCCGGGGCGGGGCCGGACCGGCTTCCCCCGACCCCGACCCGACCCCTCCCCCGGCCCCGCCCCGCTCTCCCCGTGGCGGCGACGTGGTGGCCGGGCGGCGGCCGAAGGCGCAGCCATGTGGCTGGCGCTGGCGGCGGCGCAGTACGAGCGCCACAGCTTCCGCAGCTTCCCGCGGGACGAGCTCATGCCGCTCGAGTCCGCCTGCCGCTACGGCCTGGACCACTACAGCACCGAGAACTGGCCCGAGGGCGTCAACTACCTGGAGGTCAGCATGCGGCTCTACCGCCTGCTGCGCGACAGCGAGGCCTTCTGCCACCGCAACTGCAGCGCCGCCGGGGGAGCGCTGGCCGAGCTGCGCCTCCTGGCCGGGGTGCTGAGGCGGGCCCAGTGCCTGCGGCGCTGCAAGCAGGGGCTGCCCGCCTTCCGCCAGGCCCAGCCCGGCCGCGACCTGCTCGAGGACTTCCAGCGCCGCGAGCCCTGCAAGTACCTGCAGTTCGCCCACTTCAAGGTGAGCCCGGCCCTTCACCCCTCCTCCCCTCCCCTCACACAGCTATTTTCCATGGCGTGAAAAAGAAGGAGCTGGCAGCTGAAGACCTGGAGAACGTGGTGACTGTGCTTCTCCAAACATGAAGAGATCCTATCAACATGCGTGCATTAGCAAATACTGCCATCTGCAGCCTTAGAAGCCAACGCCGCATCCTGAGCTCGAGTTGTTCTGCCAGATAACTCCGTGATAGCATCATGGAGAAGAAAACCACTCCTGCAGCCTTTGCTTCAAGAGGCAGTTGCTTGAAGGAGATCATCTTTGCTTCCTGACCGTTCCCTTCTGTTCTGCAGAAGTCTCCCGTAGGCAATAGTGTGGTTATGAAGGGATGCCTTGGGTCAACGAAGCCTGCAACCAGGAACCAGTATCAGCCGTTTTAAATATTACACACATTCCCTTTTTCCCAGACTGCAATAAAGGACTGTTGCTCTGTACATACTACCCAGGACACCGGGTCATGCAGAATCGCTATCATAAAGGCAGGGAGGAGATTTCCTGATGCAGAATAAATCAGACAACTGAAAACACTGGATTCTGGCAGTGCACTTCCAAGCTCCCCGCCTGCTTTCCTCGATGACTCCTCCCCCCCCCCCCCCTTTTTTTTTTTTAATATGCCATTTCCTCATTAAGACTTCCTTATAGTAGATGGCAATAGATCACAACAGTGATACAATGAGTGCTGGAAACAATCATTATAGTCTTTGCAAACAATCATGATAGTATTTGTAAACCCCGTACATGTTCTGTGACTAAGCTGCTTCTGCTGTTAACTTCTTCGGACACGTGTTTTCTGTTCTTCTTCCCAAGCAGTTGGCTCCATTTTAAAAGCAGGTATCACCCTACATCATTCTTAGTGAATGCAAGAGGTTCTACTAACACGTACTACAGCAGCAGTGAAATCCCCACTGAATAGCTGCCAGATGCAGCTGTGGTCCCAGAAACTGCAGATGATGTATCGGCAGATACCCTTGCCTCCAGTTGTGAGTAAGACTTCCCCAAAGCCCTAAAAAACAGTAGAACTAGTGAAACCCACATTGTGTTTTGCTACTCACTTCCACTACGTGTACAGTTCCCAAGACTCAACACCTATTTCAGCATATCCTGGTCTACCAGGACACAATTAAGTTGAAAAGGGATTAAAACATCGCACGCTGTGCTCCTTTAGAAGTAAAGGGACCACTAAGTCTAATGCATCTCTGCTCCCAGATTGAAAATAAATAAGCAAGCATCAGTTATGCTTCAATCGTACCGGAATTCCCTGCTTTGCTCTGTATTTTGCTCAGAGTTCATAGCGTTTCTACTCGTGCCCAGTTTGCACATTTCTATTTAAAATAAACCCACTGTTTTATTTTAACCATACTTGAAAAAAGTTTGGATGGTCTTTCATAACATACAATACAGACCAAGTTTGAGATAACAAACTTCTTTATTTAAAGTAAGCCTATGTCACTGCATAGCTTTCAAAACACTTCCTGTCTCTCAGTCCACACTCAACTAGAGAAAAAGTAAGCAATCATTACAGCCAGAAATCTCAGAACTAGGGCATGAAAGCAGCCTTGTAGGGCTCCGCAGTGAGCTTGAGTCCAGAAGTCTACAAACCCGAGTTTGCCAGGTTGCTTATCTGCAGCATACACTTTCCCAAGCTAATTTAAAAGAACACTAGCACCTCTGTAACGAGAGGACCCTGCTATATTTTGACAACTAGACCAAGTTTTAAGAAGACCCCTTCCCTCATTGCTTGGTCCAGGAGCTGTGGGTTGGTAGAGAAATCGTGCCTCCCGGCCCCAGTTCCTCAAGTCCTCTCAGCTGTTACAACACTATTCTTAAAAAACAGTGCTATTTTACACACGCGCCTCTATAGAAAATAAACAAAGCTAAGCAGGATAAGAGTATAAGAAATGCCCTACCAGTTTGAGTCCACAGTTCCTCTAGACGCCAGGCCATATTCTGTCTGGACAACAGCAGTAAGAAATGCTGTTTAAAGAAACGACGTGACCCCGGCCGCTGCCTGTGGTCTGCTTCCTTCATACTCCTCCAGCAGACAAAGCTGCTACATTAGGGGTGTTTGAAGGCAAATCCTTGCCTAGTCATTTCTGGATGTTGTTTATGAACCTGATGTATTGTAATTTGGTTAATCCTTTTTTGGAATCTGTTAAATACTGTCCGCTTCTACCACCTCCTATAGCAGCAAATTCCTGAAATTCACTATATACTTTTGAAGCATTTTATCTCTGATAAAATAAACAGCTGATCTACTAAATCCACCAAGTGCCCCCCTTCTAATACTACCAAATTTGTTGAGTATTGGTTCTCCATTCCTCTTACCCACCACCTTCTTCGGAATTTTCTAAGTCTCAGCCGTAACCCCACCCCTCAGAGACCATACTTACTATCACCCAATCTTCCCTGTGACAAAGGTCTCCCATGAGGCTGTGCTACTTTTCACACAGCTTTAACCACCTGCGCAACATTCAGTTGCAACATCTATCAAGATAATACTGACACGCTGCTTCAAACGCAAGGCGTAAGTGACAAGGCACGGCTCCCACAGCAATTGCAAAGACTAAGGATTTGCCTAGGCCCCTGGCTAGGCAGCGGTACGGCGTGCCACTGGACGAAGCTGCAACAAGAGAGGCAATGCTGAACCTGGGCAGAACAGGGAAAACTCCTCTCCCTCCTCTCGCACGCCACAGGAAGAGCAAGTTTTCCCATGGCATCTGCTAATGGAGTGTCGGTATCAGGTAACTGCAGCTCAATTTCTGCCTGCCTCCCCCCCACACCCCCGCCCCGGGTTGCTTAATGAGGCCTTGTAAGATATTATTTCTCAGAGCAGAGTCTGAACGGTGGAAGGAGTACAGCTGGCAGCACCGTTTCGGCCCGCACGTCCAGCAGGCAGCGACCCCGGCGATCACCCCCTGAAGAAGGCGGCACAGCTCACCGCCCGGGGTGCAAGGGCTGGCGGTGCCTGCCCTTCCTCAATACAAAACGGCGAGGGCGAGGGCCCAGCGCGGCGGCCGGCGTGGCCGGGAGCAGGCAGGCCTGCTCAGGAGAGGGAGCCGGCCCGCCGCCGCACCTGCCCCGGCAGCTCCCCCCTCGGCGCAGCCGCAGGCCCAGCACCGGCGCTCTGAAGAACACCACCACGAGCCACAAATCGCTAATGAATTAAAAACGGACCGAAGTTAATCGGCTTCCTCCGGGGGCAGGAGGAGGCCCCCTACCAGCCGGGAGCCGTGCCCGCCCGGCGGCCCCCCGCGCCCCTCAGGGCTCGGGCCCTCCCCAACAGCCAGCCAAGAGGCCGCACGGCGCAGCCCCCCGCCGCCGCCGCCGCGCAGCGGGTGCCCTTAGGGGAGGGGGAGCCGAGGGGACTCACCGCCGCCCGGAGGAGCCGGGCCAAGCCGGGAGCAGGAGCCGCAGCATGACGGACGGCGGCGGGCACGCAGGGAGCAACGGCGGAGCGGACGCTCCTCAGCCCGCCGTCCCATGACACGGCGGCGTCAGCTGACTGCCCCGCCGGGCCGGGCCTGCTCCGCCCCGCCCCGCCCCGCCCCGCCCCGCCCCGCCGCCTGCCCGGGGAACTGCCTGGCGCAGCACGGGCATCCCCCCTTCCCACCGGCACCCGCAGCATTAGCGCGCTGCCATCAGTGCCCTGCCTTGCCCGCCTGCCTGCTGCTGCCCTCGCCTCCCACCACCCCACACGCTCCACCCGGCCCAGGCCCGGGGACTTGCCCCCAGCTCCTCAGAGGGGACGAAGGAAGCCCCCCCGCCACCTTGGCTGGGCAGAAAGGCCTCGCACACCTCCACCCATCCCGCCCCAAGGAGGCGGAAGATGCGTCTCCCGGTCTCCAGGCCAGCAACAGAGGTGCTGACGCTGCAGACCGCGGCGCCGGCGGGACAAAAAGGAGGTGGCAGATGGCCCTTCACCCATTTCCACCCATGCGGCCGATTTCCACATCCTGCGCCGAGGAGGCTTTAGAAGGGGGACGACGAAATCCAGGGCAAGAGAGGAAGGGGAAAAAACCCAAAACAGAAAGGGGCAGAGGCAAAAAAGGGTGTCCCCGCGTGGTCTCCCATCCCAGTAGTAACTGGGGCCACGCCTACTTAGCTTCCGAGATCGGGCACTGTTAAGCGTAGGGTGTCTGCGCGCTCCCCCGCCAGACCCGGCGCCAGCGCCGCCCTTAGCTCCCCCGCCCCGGCCCCGCTTTCCCCACCACCGACTTTCCCCCACCGCCGCGCACACCCTCCCCGGGGCGGGGCCGGACCGGCTTCCCCCGACCCCGACCCGACCCCTCCCCCGGCCCCGCCCCGCTCTCCCCGTGGCGGCGACGTGGTGGCCGGGCGGCGGCCGAAGGCGCAGCCATGTGGCTGGCGCTGGCGGCGGCGCAGTACGAGCGCCACAGCTTCCGCAGCTTCCCGCGGGACGAGCTCATGCCGCTCGAGTCCGCCTGCCGCTACGGCCTGGACCACTACAGCACCGAGAACTGGCCCGAGGGCGTCAACTACCTGGAGGTCAGCATGCGGCTCTACCGCCTGCTGCGCGACAGCGAGGCCTTCTGCCACCGCAACTGCAGCGCCGCCGGGGGAGCGCTGGCCGAGCTGCGCCTCCTGGCCGGGGTGCTGAGGCGGGCCCAGTGCCTGCGGCGCTGCAAGCAGGGGCTGCCCGCCTTCCGCCAGGCCCAGCCCGGCCGCGACCTGCTCGAGGACTTCCAGCGCCGCGAGCCCTGCAAGTACCTGCAGTTCGCCCACTTCAAGGTGAGCCCGGCCCTTCACCCCTCCTCCCCTCCCCTCACACAGCTATTTTCCATGGCGTGAAAAAGAAGGAGCTGGCAGCTGAAGACCTGGAGAACGTGGTGACTGTGCTTCTCCAAACATGAAGAGATCCTATCAACATGCGTGCATTAGCAAATACTGCCATCTGCAGCCTTAGAAGCCAACGCCGCATCCTGAGCTCGAGTTGTTCTGCCAGATAACTCCGTGATAGCATCATGGAGAAGAAAACCACTCCTGCAGCCTTTGCTTCAAGAGGCAGTTGCTTGAAGGAGATCATCTTTGCTTCCTGACCGTTCCCTTCTGTTCTGCAGAAGTCTCCCGTAGGCAATAGTGTGGTTATGAAGGGATGCCTTGGGTCAACGAAGCCTGCAACCAGGAACCAGTATCAGCCGTTTTAAATATTACACACATTCCCTTTTTCCCAGACTGCAATAAAGGACTGTTGCTCTGTACATACTACCCAGGACACCGGGTCATGCAGAATCGCTATCATAAAGGCAGGGAGGAGATTTCCTGATGCAGAATAAATCAGACAACTGAAAACACTGGATTCTGGCAGTGCACTTCCAAGCTCCCCGCCTGCTTTCCTCGATGACTCCTCCCCCCCCCCCCCTTTTTTTTTTTTAATATGCCATTTCCTCATTAAGACTTCCTTATAGTAGATGGCAATAGATCACAACAGTGATACAATGAGTGCTGGAAACAATCATTATAGTCTTTGCAAACAATCATGATAGTATTTGTAAACCCCGTACATGTTCTGTGACTAAGCTGCTTCTGCTGTTAACTTCTTCGGACACGTGTTTTCTGTTCTTCTTCCCAAGCAGTTGGCTCCATTTTAAAAGCAGGTATCACCCTACATCATTCTTAGTGAATGCAAGAGGTTCTACTAACACGTACTACAGCAGCAGTGAAATCCCCACTGAATAGCTGCCAGATGCAGCTGTGGTCCCAGAAACTGCAGATGATGTATCGGCAGATACCCTTGCCTCCAGTTGTGAGTAAGACTTCCCCAAAGCCCTAAAAAACAGTAGAACTAGTGAAACCCACATTGTGTTTTGCTACTCACTTCCACTACGTGTACAGTTCCCAAGACTCAACACCTATTTCAGCATATCCTGGTCTACCAGGACACAATTAAGTTGAAAAGGGATTAAAACATCGCACGCTGTGCTCCTTTAGAAGTAAAGGGACCACTAAGTCTAATGCATCTCTGCTCCCAGATTGAAAATAAATAAGCAAGCATCAGTTATGCTTCAATCGTACCGGAATTCCCTGCTTTGCTCTGTGTTTTGCTCAGAGTTCATAGCGTTTCTACTCGTGCCCAGTTTGCACATTTCTATTTAAAATAAACCCACTGTTTTATTTTAACCATACTTGAAAAAAGTTTGGATGGTCTTTCATAACATACAATACAGACCAAGTTTGAGATAACAAACTTCTTTATTTAAAGTAAGCCTATGTCACTGCATAGCTTTCAAAACACTTCCTGTCTCTCAGTCCACACTCAACTAGAGAAAAAGTAAGCAATCATTACAGCCAGAAATCTCAGAACTAGGGCATGAAAGCAGCCTTGTAGGGCTCCGCAGTGAGCTTGAGTCCAGAAGTCTACAAACCCGAGTTTGCCAGGTTGCTTATCTGCAGCATACACTTTCCCAAGCTAATTTAAAAGAACACTAGCACCTCTGTAACGAGAGGACCCTGCTATATTTTGACAACTAGACCAAGTTTTAAGAAGACCCCTTCCCTCATTGCTTGGTCCAGGAGCTGTGGGTTGGTAGAGAAATCGTGCCTCCCGGCCCCAGTTCCTCAAGTCCTCTCAGCTGTTACAACACTATTCTTAAAAAACAGTGCTATTTTACACACGTGCCTCTATAGAAAATAAACAAAGCTAAGCAGGATAAGAGTATAAGAAATGCCCTACCAGTTTGAGTCCACAGTTCCTCTAGACGCCAGGCCATATTCTGTCTGGACAACAGCAGTAAGAAATGCTGTTTAAAGAAACGACGTGACCCCGGCCGCTGCCTGTGGTCTGCTTCCTTCATACTCCTCCAGCAGACAAAGCTGCTACATTAGGGGTGTTTGAAGGCAAATCCTTGCCTAGTCATTTCTGGATGTTGTTTATGAACCTGATGTATTGTAATTTGGTTAATCCTTTTTTGGAATCTGTTAAATACTGTCCGCTTCTACCACCTCCTATAGCAGCAAATTCCTGAAATTCACTATATACTTTTGAAGCATTTTCTCTCTGATAAAATAAACAGCTGATCTACTAAATCCACCAAGTGCCCCCCTTCTAATACTACCAAATTTGTTGAGTATTGGTTCTCCATTCCTCTTACCCACCACCTTCTTCGGAATTTTCTAAGTCTCAGCCGTAACCCCACCCCTCAGAGACCATACTTACTATCACCCAATCTTCCCTGTGACAAAGGTCTCCCATGAGGCTGTGCTACTTTTCACACAGCTTTAACCACCTGCGCAACATTCAGTTGCAACATCTATCAAGATAATACTGACACGCTGCTTCAAACGCAAGGCGTAAGTGACAAGGCACGGCTCCCACAGCAATTGCAAAGACTAAGGATTTGCCTAGGCCCCTGGCTAGGCAGCGGTACGGCGTGCCACTGGACGAAGCTGCAACAAGAGAGGCAATGCTGAACCTGGGCAGAACAGGGAAAACTCCTCTCCCTCCTCTCGCACGCCACAGGAAGAGCAAGTTTTCCCATGGCATCTGCTAATGGAGTGTCGGTATCAGGTAACTGCAGCTCAATTTCTGCCTGCCTCCCCCCCACACCCCCGCCCCGGGTTGCTTAATGAGGCCTTGTAATATATTATTTCTCAGAGCAGAGTCTGAACGGTGGAAGGAGTACAGCTGGCAGCACCGTTTCGGCCCGCACGTCCAGCAGGCAGCGACCCCGGCGATCACCCCCTGAAGAAGGCGGCACAGCTCACCGCCCGGGGTGCAAGGGCTGGCGGTGCCTGCCCTTCCTCAATACAAAACGGCGAGGGCGAGGGCCCAGCGCGGCGGCCGGCGTGGCCGGGAGCAGGCAGGCCTGCTCAGGAGAGGGAGCCGGCCCGCCGCCGCACCTGCCCCGGCAGCTCCCCCCTCGGCGCAGCCGCAGGCCCAGCACCGGCGCTCTGAAGAACACCACCACGAGCCACAAATCGCTAATGAATTAAAAACGGACCGAAGTTAATCGGCTTCCTCCGGGGGCAGGAGGAGGCCCCCTACCAGCCGGGAGCCGTGCCCGCCCGGCGGCCCCCCGCGCCCCTCAGGGCTCGGGCCCTCCCCAACAGCCAGCCAAGAGGCCGCACGGCGCAGCCCCCCGCCGCCGCCGCCGCGCAGCGGGTGCCCTTAGGGGAGGGGGAGCCGAGGGGACTCACCGCCGCCCGGAGGAGCCGGGCCAAGCCGGGAGCAGGAGCCGCAGCATGACGGACGGCGGCGGGCACGCAGGGAGCAACGGCGGAGCGGACGCTCCTCAGCCCGCCGTCCCATGACACGGCGGCGTCAGCTGACTGCCCCGCCGGGCCGGGCCTGCTCCGCCCCGCCCCGCCCCGCCCCGCCCCGCCGCCTGCCCGGGGAACTGCCTGGCGCAGCACGGGCATCCCCCCTTCCCACCGGCACCCGCAGCATTAGCGCGCTGCCATCAGTGCCCTGCCTTGCCCGCCTGCCTGCTGCTGCCCTCGCCTCCCACCACCCCACACGCTCCACCCGGCCCAGGCCCGGGGACTTGCCCCCAGCTCCTCAGAGGGGACGAAGGAAGCCCCCCCGCCACCTTGGCTGGGCAGAAAGGCCTCGCACACCTCCACCCATCCCGCCCCAAGGAGGCGGAAGATGCGTCTCCCGGTCTCCAGGCCAGCAACAGAGGTGCTGACGCTGCAGACCGCGGCGCCGGCGGGACAAAAAGGAGGTGGCAGATGGCCCTTCACCCATTTCCACCCATGCGGCCGATTTCCACATCCTGCGCCGAGGAGGCTTTAGAAGGGGGACGACGAAATCCAGGGCAAGAGAGGAAGGGGAAAAAACCCAAAACAGAAAGGGGCAGAGGCAAAAAAGGGTGTCCCCGCGTGGTCTCCCATCCCAGTAGTAACTGGGGCCACGCCTACTTAGCTTCCGAGATCGGGCACTGTTAAGCGTAGGGTGTCTGCGCGCTCCCCCGCCAGACCCGGCGCCAGCGCCGCCCTTAGCTCCCCCGCCCCGGCCCCGCTTGCCCCACCACCGACTTTCCCCCACCGCCGCGCACACCCTCCCCGGGGCGGGGCCGGACCGGCTTCCCCCGACCCCGACCCGACCCCTCCCCCGGCCCCGCCCCGCTCTCCCCGTGGCGGCGACGTGGTGGCCGGGCGGCGGCCGAAGGCGCAGCCATGTGGCTGGCGCTGGCGGCGGCGCAGTACGAGCGCCACAGCTTCCGCAGCTTCCCGCGGGACGAGCTCATGCCGCTCGAGTCCGCCTGCCGCTACGGCCTGGACCACTACAGCACCGAGAACTGGCCCGAGGGCGTCAACTACCTGGAGGTCAGCATGCGGCTCTACCGCCTGCTGCGCGACAGCGAGGCCTTCTGCCACCGCAACTGCAGCGCCGCCGGGGGAGCGCTGGCCGAGCTGCGCCTCCTGGCCGGGGTGCTGAGGCGGGCCCAGTGCCTGCGGCGCTGCAAGCAGGGGCTGCCCGCCTTCCGCCAGGCCCAGCCCGGCCGCGACCTGCTCGAGGACTTCCAGCGCCGCGAGCCCTGCAAGTACCTGCAGTTCGCCCACTTCAAGGTGAGCCCGGCCCTTCACCCCTCCTCCCCTCCCCTCACACAGCTATTTTCCATGGCGTGAAAAAGAAGGAGCTGGCAGCTGAAGACCTGGAGAACGTGGTGACTGTGCTTCTCCAAACATGAAGAGATCCTATCAACATGAGTGCATTAGCAAATACTGCCATCTGCAGCCTTAGAAGCCAACGCCGCATCCTGAGCTCGAGTTGTTCTGCCAGATAACTCCGTGATAGCATCATGGAGAAGAAAACCACTCCTGCAGCCTTTGCTTCAAGAGGCAGTTGCTTGAAGGAGATCATCTTTGCTTCCTGACCGTTCCCTTCTGTTCTGCAGAAGTCTCCCGTAGGCAATAGTGTGGTTATGAAGGGATGCCTTGGGTCAACGAAGCCTGCAACCAGGAACCAGTATCAGCCGTTTTAAATATTACACACATTCCCTTTTTCCCAGACTGCAATAAAGGACTGTTGCTCTGTACATACTACCCAGGACACCGGGTCATGCAGAATCGCTATCATAAAGGCAGGGAGGAGATTTCCTGATGCAGAATAAATCAGACAACTGAAAACACTGGATTCTGGCAGTGCACTTCCAAGCTCCCCGCCTGCTTTCCTCGATGACTCCTCCCCCCCCCCCCCTTTTTTTTTTTTAATATGCCATTTCCTCATTAAGACTTCCTTATAGTAGATGGCAATAGATCACAACAGTGATACAATGAGTGCTGGAAACAATCATTATAGTCTTTGCAAACAATCATGATAGTATTTGTAAACCCCGTACATGTTCTGTGACTAAGCTGCTTCTGCTGTTAACTTCTTCGGACACGTGTTTTCTGTTCTTCTTCCCAAGCAGTTGGCTCCATTTTAAAAGCAGGTATCACCCTACATCATTCTTAGTGAATGCAAGAGGTTCTACTAACACGTACTACAGCAGCAGTGAAATCCCCACTGAATAGCTGCCAGATGCAGCTGTGGTCCCAGAAACTGCAGATGATGTATCGGCAGATACCCTTGCCTCCAGTTGTGAGTAAGACTTCCCCAAAGCCCTAAAAAACAGTAGAACTAGTGAAACCCACATTGTGTTTTGCTACTCACTTCCACTACGTGTACAGTTCCCAAGACTCAACACCTATTTCAGCATATCCTGGTCTACCAGGACACAATTAAGTTGAAAAGGGATTAAAACATCGCACGCTGTGCTCCTTTAGAAGTAAAGGGACCACTAAGTCTAATGCATCTCTGCTCCCAGATTGAAAATAAATAAGCAAGCATCAGTTATGCTTCAATCGTACCGGAATTCCCTGCTTTGCTCTGTATTTTGCTCAGAGTTCATAGCGTTTCTACTCGTGCCCAGTTTGCACATTTCTATTTAAAATAAACCCACTGTTTTATTTTAACCATACTTGAAAAAAGTTTGGATGGTCTTTCATAACATACAATACAGACCAAGTTTGAGATAACAAACTTCTTTATTTAAAGTAAGCCTATGTCACTGCATAGCTTTCAAAACACTTCCTGTCTCTCAGTCCACACTCAACTAGAGAAAAAGTAAGCAATCATTACAGCCAGAAATCTCAGAACTAGGGCATGAAAGCAGCCTTGTAGGGCTCCGCAGTGAGCTTGAGTCCAGAAGTCTACAAACCCGAGTTTGCCAGGTTGCTTATCTGCAGCATACACTTTCCCAAGCTAATTTAAAAGAACACTAGCACCTCTGTAACGAGAGGACCCTGCTATATTTTGACAACTAGACCAAGTTTTAAGAAGACCCCTTCCCTCATTGCTTGGTCCAGGAGCTGTGGGTTGGTAGAGAAATCGTGCCTCCCGGCCCCAGTTCCTCAAGTCCTCTCAGCTGTTACAACACTATTCTTAAAAAACAGTGCTATTTTACACACGTGCCTCTATAGAAAATAAACAAAGCTAAGCAGGATAAGAGTATAAGAAATGCCCTACCAGTTTGAGTCCACAGTTCCTCTAGACGCCAGGCCATATTCTGTCTGGACAATAGCAGTAAGAAATGCTGTTTAAAGAAACGACGTGACCCCGGCCGCTGCCTGTGGTCTGCTTCCTTCATACTCCTCCAGCAGACAAAGCTGCTACATTAGGGGTGTTTGAAGGCAAATCCTTGCCTAGTCATTTCTGGATGTTGTTTATGAACCTGATGTATTGTAATTTGGTTAATCCTTTTTTGGAATCTGTTAAATACTGTCCGCTTCTACCACCTCCTATAGCAGCAAATTCCTGAAATTCACTATATACTTTTGAAGCATTTTATCTCTGATAAAATAAACAGCTGATCTACTAAATCCACCAAGTGCCCCCCTTCTAATACTACCAAATTTGTTGAGTATTGGTTCTCCATTCCTCTTACCCACCACCTTCTTCGGAATTTTCTAAGTCTCAGCCGTAACCCCACCCCTCAGAGACCATACTTACTATCACCCAATCTTCCCTGTGACAAAGGTCTCCCATGAGGCTGTGCTACTTTTCACACAGCTTTAACCACCTGCGCAACATTCAGTTGCAACATCTATCAAGATAATACTGACACGCTGCTTCAAACGCAAGGCGTAAGTGACAAGGCACGGCTCCCACAGCAATTGCAAAGACTAAGGATTTGCCTAGGCCCCTGGCTAGGCAGCGGTACGGCGTGCCACTGGACGAAGCTGCAACAAGAGAGGCAATGCTGAACCTGGGCAGAACAGGGAAAACTCCTCTCCCTCCTCTCGCACACCACAGGAAGAGCAAGTTTTCCCATGGCATCTGCTAATGGAGTGTCGGTATCAGGTAACTGCAGCTCAATTTCTGCCTGCCTCCCCCCACACACCCCCGCCCCGGGTTGCTTAATGAGGCCTTGTAAGATATTATTTCTCAGAGCAGAGTCTGAACGGTGGAAGGAGTACAGCTGGCAGCACCGTTTCGGCCCGCACGTCCAGCAGGCAGCGACCCCGGCGATCACCCCCTGAAGAAGGCGGCACAGCTCACCGCCCGGGGTGCAAGGGCTGG
The DNA here is from genome assembly GCF_965638725.1 of Aptenodytes patagonicus. Taxonomy (NCBI): domain Eukaryota; kingdom Metazoa; phylum Chordata; class Aves; order Sphenisciformes; family Spheniscidae; genus Aptenodytes; species Aptenodytes patagonicus. Next base: position 7,391 of record NW_027472183.1, on the reverse strand, counting down.
CGGTGCCTGCCCTTCCTCAATACAAAACGGCGAGGGCGAGGGCCCAGCGCGGCGGCCGGCGTGGCCGGGAGCAGGCAGGCCTGCTCAGGAGAGGGAGCCGGCCCGCCGCCGCACCTGCCCCGGCAGCTCCCCCCTCGGCGCAGCCGCAGGCCCAGCACCGGCGCTCTGAAGAACACCACCACGAGCCACAAATCGCTAATGAATTAAAAACGGACCGAAGTTAATCGGCTTCCTCCGGGGGCAGGAGGAGGCCCCCTACCAGCCGGGAGCCGTGCCCGCCCGGCGGCCCCCCGCGCCCCTCAGGGCTCGGGCCCTCCCCAACAGCCAGCCAAGAGGCCGCACGGCGCAGCCCCCCGCCGCCGCCGCCGCCGCCGCGCAGCGGGTGCCCTTAGGGGAGGGGGAGCCGAGGGGACTCACCGCCGCCCGGAGGAGCCGGGCCAAGCCGGGAGCAGGAGCCGCAGCATGACGGACGGCGGCGGGCACGCAGGGAGCAACGGCGGAGCGGACGCTCCTCAGCCCGCCGTCCCATGACACGGCGGCGTCAGCTGACTGCCCCGCCGGGCCGGGCCTGCTCCGCCCCGCCCCGCCCCGCCCCGCCCCGCCGCCTGCCCGGGGAACTGCCTGGCGCAGCACGGGCATCCCCCCTTCCCACCGGCACCCGCAGCATTAGCGCGCTGCCATCAGTGCCCTGCCTTGCCCGCCTGCCTGCTGCTGCCCTCGCCTCCCACCACCCCACACGCTCCACCCGGCCCAGGCCCGGGGACTTGCCCCCAGCTCCTCAGAGGGGACGAAGGAAGCCCCCCCGCCACCTTGGCTGGGCAGAAAGGCCTCGCACACCTCCACCCATCCCGCCCCAAGGAGGCGGAAGATGCGTCTCCCGGTCTCCAGGCCAGCAACAGAGGTGCTGACGCTGCAGACCGCGGCGCCGGCGGGACAAAAAGGAGGTGGCAGATGGCCCTTCACCCATTTCCACCCATGCGGCCGATTTCCACATCCTGCGCCGAGGAGGCTTTAGAAGGGGGACGACGAAATCCAGGGCAAGAGAGGAAGGGGAAAAAACCCAAAACAGAAAGGGGCAGAGGCAAAAAAGGGTGTCCCCGCGTGGTCTCCCATCCCAGTAGTAACTGGGGCCACGCCTACTTAGCTTCCGAGATCGGGCACTGTTAAGCGTAGGGTGTCTGCGCGCTCCCCCGCCAGACCCGGCGCCAGCGCCGCCCTTAGCTCCCCCGCCCCGGCCCCGCTTTCCCCACCACCGACTTTCCCCCACCGCCGCGCACACCCTCCCCGGGGCGGGGCCGGACCGGCTTCCCCCGACCCCGACCCGACCCCTCCCCCGGCCCCGCCCCGCTCTCCCCGTGGCGGCGACGTGGTGGCCGGGCGGCGGCCGAAGGCGCAGCCATGTGGCTGGCGCTGGCGGCGGCGCAGTACGAGCGCCACAGCTTCCGCAGCTTCCCGCGGGACGAGCTCATGCCGCTCGAGTCCGCCTGCCGCTACGGCCTGGACCACTACAGCACCGAGAACTGGCCCGAGGGCGTCAACTACCTGGAGGTCAGCATGCGGCTCTACCGCCTGCTGCGCGACAGCGAGGCCTTCTGCCACCGCAACTGCAGCGCCGCCGGGGGAGCGCTGGCCGAGCTGCGCCTCCTGGCCGGGGTGCTGAGGCGGGCCCAGTGCCTGCGGCGCTGCAAGCAGGGGCTGCCCGCCTTCCGCCAGGCCCAGCCCGGCCGCGACCTGCTCGAGGACTTCCAGCGCCGCGAGCCCTGCAAGTACCTGCAGTTCGCCCACTTCAAGGTGAGCCCGGCCCTTCACCCCTCCTCCCCTCCCCTCCCCTCACACAGCTATTTTCCATGGCGTGAAAAAGAAGGAGCTGGCAGCTGAAGACCTGGAGAACGTGGTGACTGTGCTTCTCCAAACATGAAGAGATCCTATCAACATGAGTGCATTAGCAAATACTGCCATCTGCAGCCTTAGAAGCCAACGCCGCATCCTGAGCTCGAGTTGTTCTGCCAGATAACTCCGTGATAGCATCATGGAGAAGAAAACCACTCCTGCAGCCTTTGCTTCAAGAGGCAGTTGCTTGAAGGAGATCATCTTTGCTTCCTGACCGTTCCCTTCTGTTCTGCAGAAGTCTCCCGTAGGCAATAGTGTGGTTATGAAGGGATGCCTTGGGTCAACGAAGCCTGCAACCAGGAACCAGTATCAGCCGTTTTAAATATTACACACATTCCCTTTTTCCCAGACTGCAATAAAGGACTGTTGCTCTGTACATACTACCCAGGACACCGGGTCATGCAGAATCGCTATCATAAAGGCAGGGAGGAGATTTCCTGATGCAGAATAAATCAGACAACTGAAAACACTGGATTCTGGCAGTGCACTTCCAAGCTCCCCGCCTGCTTTCCTCGATGACTCCTCCCCCCCCCCCCCCTTTTTTTTTTTAATATGCCATTTCCTCATTAAGACTTCCTTATAGTAGATGGCAATAGATCACAACAGTGATACAATGAGTGCTGGAAACAATCATTATAGTCTTTGCAAACAATCATGATAGTATTTGTAAACCCCGTACATGTTCTGTGACTAAGCTGCTTCTGCTGTTAACTTCTTCGGACACGTGTTTTCTGTTCTTCTTCCCAAGCAGTTGGCTCCATTTTAAAAGCAGGTATCACCCTACATCATTCTTAGTGAATGCAAGAGGTTCTACTAACACGTACTACAGCAGCAGTGAAATCCCCACTGAATAGCTGCCAGATGCAGCTGTGGTCCCAGAAACTGCAGATGATGTATCGGCAGATACCCTTGCCTCCAGTTGTGAGTAAGACTTCCCCAAAGCCCTAAAAAACAGTAGAACTAGTGAAACCCACATTGTGTTTTGCTACTCACTTCCACTACGTGTACAGTTCCCAAGACTCAACACCTATTTCAGCATATCCTGGTCTACCAGGACACAATTAAGTTGAAAAGGGATTAAAACATCGCACGCTGTGCTCCTTTAGAAGTAAAGGGACCACTAAGTCTAATGCATCTCTGCTCCCAGATTGAAAATAAATAAGCAAGCATCAGTTATGCTTCAATCGTACCGGAATTCCCTGCTTTGCTCTGTATTTTGCTCAGAGTTCATAGCGTTTCTACTCGTGCCCAGTTTGCACATTTCTATTTAAAATAAACCCACTGTTTTATTTTAACCATACTTGAAAAAAGTTTGGATGGTCTTTCATAACATACAATACAGACCAAGTTTGAGATAACAAACTTCTTTATTTAAAGTAAGCCTATGTCACTGCATAGCTTTCAAAACACTTCCTGTCTCTCAGTCCACACTCAACTAGAGAAAAAGTAAGCAATCATTACAGCCAGAAATCTCAGAACTAGGGCATGAAAGCAGCCTTGTAGGGCTCCGCAGTGAGCTTGAGTCCAGAAGTCTACAAACCCGAGTTTGCCAGGTTGCTTATCTGCAGCATACACTTTCCCAAGCTAATTTAAAAGAACACTAGCACCTCTGTAACGAGAGGACCCTGCTATATTTTGACAACTAGACCAAGTTTTAAGAAGACCCCTTCCCTCATTGCTTGGTCCAGGAGCTGTGGGTTGGTAGAGAAATCGTGCCTCCCGGCCCCAGTTCCTCAAGTCCTCTCAGCTGTTACAACACTATTCTTAAAAAACAGTGCTATTTTACACACGCGCCTCTATAGAAAATAAACAAAGCTAAGCAGGATAAGAGTATAAGAAATGCCCTACCAGTTTGAGTCCACAGTTCCTCTAGACGCCAGGCCATATTCTGTCTGGACAATAGCAGTAAGAAATGCTGTTTAAAGAAACGACGTGACCCCGGCCGCTGCCTGTGGTCTGCTTCCTTCATACTCCTCCAGCAGACAAAGCTGCTACATTAGGGGTGTTTGAAGGCAAATCCTTGCCTAGTCATTTCTGGATGTTGTTTATGAACCTGATGTATTGTAATTTGGTTAATCCTTTTTTGGAATCTGTTAAATACTGTCCGCTTCTACCACCTCCTATAGCAGCAAATTCCTGAAATTCACTATATACTTTTGAAGCATTTTATCTCTGATAAAATAAACAGCTGATCTACTAAATCCACCAAGTGCCCCCCTTCTAATACTACCAAATTTGTTGAGTATTGGTTCTCCATTCCTCTTACCCACCACCTTCTTCGGAATTTTCTAAGTCTCAGCCGTAACCCCACCCCTCAGAGACCATACTTACTATCACCCAATCTTCCCTGTGACAAAGGTCTCCCATGAGGCTGTGCTACTTTTCACACAGCTTTAACCACCTGCGCAACATTCAGTTGCAACATCTATCAAGATAATACTGACACGCTGCTTCAAACGCAAGGCGTAAGTGACAAGGCACGGCTCCCACAGCAATTGCAAAGACTAAGGATTTGCCTAGGCCCCTGGCTAGGCAGCGGTACGGCGTGCCACTGGACGAAGCTGCAACAAGAGAGGCAATGCTGAACCTGGGCAGAACAGGGAAAACTCCTCTCCCTCCTCTCGCACACCACAGGAAGAGCAAGTTTTCCCATGGCATCTGCTAATGGAGTGTCGGTATCAGGTAACTGCAGCTCAATTTCTGCCTGCCTCCCCCCCCACACCCCCGCCCCGGGTTGCTTAATGAGGCCTTGTAAGATATTATTTCTCAGAGCAGAGTCTGAACGGTGGAAGGAGTACAGCTGGCAGCACCGTTTCGGCCCGCACGTCCAGCAGGCAGCGACCCCGGCGATCACCCCCTGAAGAAGGCGGCACAGCTCACCGCCCGGGGTGCAAGGGCTGGCGGTGCCTGCCCTTCCTCAATACAAAACGGCGAGGGCGAGGGCCCAGCGCGGCGGCCGGCGTGGCCGGGAGCAGGCAGGCCTGCTCAGGAGAGGGAGCCGGCCCGCCGCCGCACCTGCCCCGGCAGCTCCCCCCTCGGCGCAGCCGCAGGCCCAGCACCGGCGCTCTGAAGAACACCACCACGAGCCACAAATCGCTAATGAATTAAAAACGGACCGAAGTTAATCGGCTTCCTCCGGGGGCAGGAGGAGGCCCCCTACCAGCCGGGAGCCGTGCCCGCCCGGCGGCCCCCCGCGCCCCTCAGGGCTCGGGCCCTCCCCAACAGCCAGCCAAGAGGCCGCACGGCGCAGCCCCCCGCCGCCGCCGCCGCCGCCGCGCAGCGGGTGCCCTTAGGGGAGGGGGAGCCGAGGGGACTCACCGCCGCCCGGAGGAGCCGGGCCAAGCCGGGAGCAGGAGCCGCAGCATGACGGACGGCGGCGGGCACGCAGGGAGCAACGGCGGAGCGGACGCTCCTCAGCCCGCCGTCCCATGACACGGCGGCGTCAGCTGACTGCCCCGCCGGGCCGGGCCTGCTCCGCCCCGCCCCGCCCCGCCCCGCCCCGCCCCGCCGCCTGCCCGGGGAACTGCCTGGCGCAGCACGGGCATCCCCCCTTCCCACCGGCACCCGCAGCATTAGCGCGCTGCCATCAGTGCCCTGCCTTGCCCGCCTGCCTGCTGCTGCCCTCGCCTCCCACCACCCCACACGCTCCACCCGGCCCAGGCCCGGGGACTTGCCCCCAGCTCCTCAGAGGGGACGAAGGAAGCCCCCCCGCCACCTTGGCTGGGCAGAAAGGCCTCGCACACCTCCACCCATCCCGCCCCAAGGAGGCGGAAGATGCGTCTCCCGGTCTCCAGGCCAGCAACAGAGGTGCTGACGCTGCAGACCGCGGCGCCGGCGGGACAAAAAGGAGGTGGCAGATGGCCCTTCACCCATTTCCACCCATGCGGCCGATTTCCACATCCTGCGCCGAGGAGGCTTTAGAAGGGGGACGACGAAATCCAGGGCAAGAGAGGAAGGGGAAAAAACCCAAAACAGAAAGGGGCAGAGGCAAAAAAGGGTGTCCCCGCGTGGTCTCCCATCCCAGTAGTAACTGGGGCCACGCCTACTTAGCTTCCGAGATCGGGCACTGTTAAGCGTAGGGTGTCTGCGCGCTCCCCCGCCAGACCCGGCGCCAGCGCCGCCCTTAGCTCCCCCGCCCCGGCCCCGCTTGCCCCACCACCGACTTTCCCCCACCGCCGCGCACACCCTCCCCGGGGCGGGGCCGGACCGGCTTCCCCCGACCCCGACCCGACCCCTCCCCCGGCCCCGCCCCGCTCTCCCCGTGGCGGCGACGTGGTGGCCGGGCGGCGGCCGAAGGCGCAGCCATGTGGCTGGCGCTGGCGGCGGCGCAGTACGAGCGCCACAGCTTCCGCAGCTTCCCGCGGGACGAGCTCATGCCGCTCGAGTCCGCCTGCCGCTACGGCCTGGACCACTACAGCACCGAGAACTGGCCCGAGGGCGTCAACTACCTGGAGGTCAGCATGCGGCTCTACCGCCTGCTGCGCGACAGCGAGGCCTTCTGCCACCGCAACTGCAGCGCCGCCGGGGGAGCGCTGGCCGAGCTGCGCCTCCTGGCCGGGGTGCTGAGGCGGGCCCAGTGCCTGCGGCGCTGCAAGCAGGGGCTGCCCGCCTTCCGCCAGGCCCAGCCCGGCCGCGACCTGCTCGAGGACTTCCAGCGCCGCGAGCCCTGCAAGTACCTGCAGTTCGCCCACTTCAAGGTGAGCCCGGCCCTTCACCCCTCCTCCCCTCCCCTCACACAGCTATTTTCCATGGCGTGAAAAAGAAGGAGCTGGCAGCTGAAGACCTGGAGAACGTGGTGACTGTGCTTCTCCAAACATGAAGAGATCCTATCAACGTGAGTGCATTAGCAAATACTGCCATCTGCAGCCTTAGAAGCCAACGCCGCATCCTGAGCTCGAGTTGTTCTGCCAGGTAACTCCGTGATAGCATCATGGAGAAGAAAACCACTCCTGCAGCCTTTGCTTCAAGAGGCAGTTGCTTGAAGGAGATCATCTTTGCTTCCTGACCGTTCCCTTCTGTTCTGCAGAAGTCTCCCGTAGGCAATAGTGTGGTTATGAAGGGATGCCTTGGGTCAACGAAGCCTGCAACCAGGAACCAGTATCAGCCGTTTTAAATATTACACACATTCCCTTTTTCCCAGACTGCAATAAAGGACTGTTGCTCTGTACATACTACCCAGGACACCGGGTCATGCAGAATCGCTATCATAAAGGCAGGGAGGAGATTTCCTGATGCAGAATAAATCAGACAACTGAAAACACTGGATTCTGGCAGTGCACTTCCAAGCTCCCCGCCTGCTTTCCTCGATGACTCCTTCCCCCCCCCCCCCTTTTTTTTTTTTAATATGCCATTTCCTCATTAAGACTTCCTTATAGTAGATGGCAATAGATCACAACAGTGATACAATGAGTGCTGGAAACAATCATTATAGTCTTTGCAAACAATCATGATAGTATTTGTAAACCCCGTACATGTTCTGTGACTAAGCTGCTTCTGCTGTT
>NW_027472182.1:0-68250 GCF_965638725.1 Aptenodytes patagonicus | reverse complement strand
TGACCTTCCTTGACCTTACCTTACATGAGCTTCCTTGACCTTCCCTGACCTTGCCTTCCCAGACCTTCCATTCCCTGAGCTTCCCTGATTTCCCTTCCCTTCCCTTCCCTTCCCTTCCCTTCCCTTCCCTTCCCTTCCCTTCCCTTCCCTTCCCTTCCCTTCCCTTCCCTGACCTTCCCTTCCCTTCCCTTCCTTCCCTTCCCTTCCCTTCCCTTCCCTTCCCTTCCCTTCCCTTCCCTTCCCTTCCCTTCCCTTCCCTTCCCTTCCCTTCCCTTCCCTTCCCTTCCCTTCCCTTCCCTTCCCTTCCCTTCCCTTCCTTTCCCTTCCCCAACCTTCCCTTCCCCGACCTTCCCAGACCTTGCCGTCACTGCCCTTCCCTTCCCTTCCCTTCCCTTCCCTTCCCTTCCCTTCCCTTCCCTTCCCTTCCCTTCCCTTCCCTTCCCTTCCCTTCCCTTCCCGTCACTGACCTTCCTTGAGCTTCCCTGACCTTCCTTGACCTTACCTGACCTTCCTTGACCTTCCCTGACCTTCCCTTCCCTTCCCTGAATTTCCCCGACTTCCCATTCCCTTCCCTTCCCTGACCTTCCTTGGTCTTCCCTTCCCTTCCCTTCCCTTCCCTTCCCTTCCCTTCCCTTCCCTTCCCTTCCCTGACCTTCCCCGACCTTCCCTGACCTTCCCGTCACTGACCTTCCTTGACCTTACCTGACCTTCCTTGACCTTACCTGACCTTCCTTGACCTTACCTTACATGACCTTCCTTGACCTTCCCTAACCTTGCCTTCCCTGACCTTCCATTCCCTGACCTTCCCTGATTTCCCTTCCCTTCCCTTCCCTTCCCTTCCCTTCCCTTCCCTTCCCTTCCCTTCCCTTCCCTTCCCCGACCTTCCCCGACCTTCCCCGACCTTCCCCAACCTTCCCCGTCCTTCCCAGACCTTTCCGTCACTGCCCTTCCCTTCCCTTCCCTTCCCTTCCCTTCCCTTCCCTTCCCTTCCCTTCCCTTCCCTTCCCTTCCCTTCCCTTCCCTTCCCTTCCCTTCCCTTCCCTTCCCTGACCTTCCCCGACCTTCCCTTCCCTTCCCTAACCTTCGCCGACCTTCCCTTCCCTTCCCCGACCTTCCCCGACCTTCCTGTCACTGACCTTCCTTGACCTTCCCTGACCTTCCTTGACCTTACCTGACCTTCCTTGACCTTCCTTGACCTTCCCTTACCTTACCTTCCCTGACTTTCCCCGACTTTCCATTCCCTTCCCTTCCCTGACCTTCCCTTCCCTTCCCTTCCCTGATCTTGCCTTCCCTGACCTTCCCCGACCTTCCCTGACCTTCCTGTCACTGACCTTCCTTGACCTTCCCTGACCTTCCTTGACCTTACCTGACCTTCCTTGACCTTCCCTGACCTTCCCTTCCCTGACTTTCCCTTCCCTTCCCTTCCCTTTCCCGACCTTCCCCAACCTTCCCTTCCGTTCCCCGACCTTCCCAGATCTTCCCGTACCTGCCCTTCCTTGACCTTCCTTTCCCTTCCCTTCCCTTCCCTTCCCTTCCCTTCCCTTCCCTTCCCTTCCCTTCCCTTCCCTTCCCTTCCCTTCCCTTCCCTTCCCTTCCCTTCCCTTCCCTTCCCTTCCCTTCCCTTCCCTTCCCTTCCCTTCCCTTCCCTTCCCTTCCACGACCTTCCACGACCTTCCACGACCTTCCACGACCTTCCCGTCAGTGACCTTCCTTCACCTTCCTTGACCTTCCCTAACCTTCCCTTCCCTTCCCTGACCTTGCCTTCCCTGACCTTCCCCGAACTTCCCTGACCTATCCGTCAGTGACATTCCTTGACCTTACCTGACCTTCCTTGACCTTCCTTGACCTTACCTGACCTTCCTTGATTTTCCCTTCCCTTCCCTTCCCTTCCCTTCCCTTCCCTTCCCTTCCCTTCCCTTCCCTTCCCTTCCCTTCCCTTCCCTTCCCTTCCCTTCCCTTCCCTTCCCTTCCCTTCCCTTCCCTTCCCTTCCCTTCCCTTCCCTTCCCTTCCCGTTACTGACCTTCCTTGAGCTTCCCTGACCTTCCTTGACCTTACCTGACCTTCCTTGACCTTCCCTGACCTTCCCTTCCCTTCCCTGAATTTCCCTGACTTCCCATTCCCTTCCCTTCCCTTCCTTTCCCTTCCCTTCCCTTCCCTTCCCTTCCCTTCCCTTCCCTTCCCTTCCCTTCCCTTCCCTTCCCTTCCCCCGACCTTCCCGTCACTGACCTTCCTTGACCTTACCTGACCTTCCTTGACCTTACCTGACCTTCCTTGACTTTACCTTACATGACCTTCCCCAACCTTCCCTGACCTTGCCTTCCCTTACCTTCCATTCCCTGACCTTCCCTGATTTCCCTTCCCTTCCCTTCCCTTCCCTTCCCTTCCCTTCCCTTCCCTTCCCTTCCCTTCCCTTCCCTTCCCTTCCCTTCCCTTCCCTTCCCTTCCCTTCCCCTCTCTTCCCTGACCTTCCCCAAGCTTCCCTTCCCTTCCCCGAACTTCCCAGACCTTTCCGTCACTGCCCTTCCCTTCCCTTCCCTTCCCTTCCCTTCCCTTCCCTTCCCTTCCCTTCCCTTCCCTTCCCTTCCCTTCCCTTCCCCGACCTTCCCCGACCTTCCCCGACCTTCCCTGACCTTCCCGTCACTGACCTTCCTTGACCTTACCTGACCTTCATTGACCTTACCTGACCTTCCTTAACCTTGCCTTACATGACCTTCCTTGACCTTCCCTGACCTTGCCTTCCCTGACCTTCCCCGACCTTCCATTCCCTGACCTTCCCTGATTTCCCTTCCCTTCCCTTCCCTTCCCTTCCCTTCCCTACCCTTCCCTTCCCTTCCCTTCCCTTCCCTGACCTTCCCTGACCTTCCCTTCCCTTCCCTTCCCTGACCTTCCCCGACCTTCCCTTCCCTTCCCCGACCTTCCCCGACCTTCCCGTCACTGACCTTCCTTGACCTTCCCTGACCTTCCTTGACCTTACCTGACCTTCCCTGACCTTCCTTGACCTTCCCTGACCTTCCCTTCCCTTCCCTGAGCTTCCCCGACCTTCCCCGAACTTCCCCGACCTTCCCTGACCTTCCCGTCACTGACCGTCCTTGACCTTCCCTGACCTTCCCTTCCCTTCCCTTCCCTGATCTTGCCTTCCCTGACCTTCCCCGACCTTCCCTGACCTTCCTGTCACTGACCTTCCTTGACCTTACTTGACCTTCCTTGACCTTCCCTGACCTTTCTTGACCTTCTTTTCCCTTCCCTGACTTTCCCTTCCCTTCCCTTCCCTTCCCTTCCCTTCCCTTCCCTTCCCTTCCCTTCCCTTCCCTTCCCTTCCCTTCCCTTCCCTTCCCTTCCCTTCCCTTCCCTTCCCTTCCCTTCCCTTCCCTTCCCTTCCCTTCCCTTCCCTTCCCTTCCCTTCCCCGACCTTCCCGTCACTGACCTTCCTTGACCTTAGCTGACCTTCCTTGACCTTACCTGACCTTCCTTGACCTTGCCTTACATGACCTCCCTTGACCTTCCCTGACCTTGCCTTCCCTGACCTTCCCCGACCTTCCATTCCCTGACCTTCCCTGATTTCCCTTCCCTTCCCGTCCCTGACCTTCCCCGACGTTTTCCGAACTTCCCCGACCTTCCCTGAGCTTCCCGTCACTGACCTTCCTTGACCTTACCTGACCTTCCTTGACCTTACCTTACATGAGCTTCCTTGACCTTCCCTGACCTTGCCTTCCCAGACCTTCAATTCCCTGAGCTTCCCTGATTTCCCTTCCCTTCCCTTCCCTTCCCTTCCCTTCCCTTCCCTTCCCTTCCCTTCCCTTCCCTTCCCTTCCCTTCCCTTCCCTTCCCTGACCTTCCCTTCCCTTCCCTTCCCTTCCCTTCCCTTCCCTTCCCTTCCCTTCCCTTCCCTTCCCTTCCCTTCCCTTCCCTTCCCTTCCCTTCCCTTCCCTGACCTTCCCCGACCTTCCCTTCCCTTCCCTTCCCCAACCTTCCCTTCCCTTCCCTTCCCTTCCCTTCCCTTCCCTTCCCTTCCCTTCCCTTCCCTTCCCTTCCCTTCCCTTCCCTTCCCTTCCCTTCCCTTCCCTTCCCTTCCCTTCCCTTCCCTTCCCTTCCCTTCCCTTCCCTTCCCTTCCCTTCCCCAACCTTCCCTTCCCCGACCTTCCCAGACCTTGCCGTCACTGCCCTTCCCTTCCCTTCCCTTCCCTTCCCTTCCCTTCCCTTCCCTTCCCTTCCCTTCCCTTCCCTTCCCTTCCCTTCCCTTCCCTTCCCTTCCCCGACCTTCCCGTCACTGACCTTCCTTGACCTTACCTGACCTTCCTTGACCTTACCTGACCTTCCTTGACTTTACCTTACATGACCTTCCCCAACCTTCCCTGACCTTGCCTTCCCTTACCTTCCATTCCCTGACCTTCCCTGATTTCCCTTCCCTTCCCTTCCCTTCCCTTCCCTTCCCTTCCCTTCCCTTCCCTTCCCTTCCCTTCCCTTCCCTTCCCTTCCCTTCCCTTCCCTTCCCTTCCCTTCCCTTCCCTTCCCCTCTCTTCCCTGACCTTCCCCAAGCTTCCCTTCCCTTCCCCGAACTTCCCAGACCTTTCCGTCACTGCCCTTCCCTTCCCTTCCCTTCCCTTCCCTTCCCTTCCCTTCCCTTCCCTTCCCTTCCCTTCCCTTCCCTTCCCTTCCCTTCCCGTCACTGACCTTCCTTGAGCTTCCCTGACCTTCCTTGACCTTACCTGACCTTCCTTGACCTTCCCTGACCTTCCCTTCCCTTCCCTGAATTTCCCCGACTTCCCATTCCCTTCCCTTCCCTGACCTTCCTTGGTCTTCCCTTCCCTTCCCTTCCCTTCCCTTCCCTTCCCTTCCCTTCCCTTCCCTTCCCTTCCCTTCCCTTCCCTTCCCTTCCCTTCCCTTCCCTTCCCGTCACTGACCTTCCTTGAGCTTCCCTGACCTTCCTTGACCTTACCTGACCTTCCTTGACCTTACCTGACCTTCCTTGACCTTACCTTACATGACCTTCCTTGACCTTCCCTAACCTTGCCTTCCCTGACCTTCCATTCCCTGACCTTCCCTGATTTCCCTTCCCTTCCCTTCCCTTCCCTTCCCTTCCCTTCCCTTCCCTTCCCTTCTCTTCCCTTCCCTTCCCTTCCCTTCCCTTCCCCGACCTTCCCCGACCTTCCCCGACCTTCCCAACCTTCCCCGTCCTTCCCAGACCTTTCCGTCACTGCCCTTCCCTTCCCTTCCCTTCCCTTCCCTTCCCTTCCCTTCCCTTCCCTTCCCTTCCCTTCCCTAACACCTTCCCTTCCCTTCCCCGACCTTCCCCGACCTTCCTGTCACTGACCTTCCTTGACCTTCCCTGACCTTCCTTGACCTTACCTGACCTTCCTTGACCTTCCTTGACCTTCCCTGACCTTACCTTCCCTGACTTTCCCCGACTTTCCATTCCCCTTCCCTTCCCTGACCTTCCCTTCCCTTCCCTTCCCTGACCTTGCCTTCCCTGACCTTCCCCGACCTTCCCTGACCTTCCTGTCACTGACCTTCCTTGACCTTCCCTGACCTTCCTTGACCTTACCTGACCTTCCTTGACCTTCCCTGACCTTCCCTTCCCTGACTTTCCCTTCCCTTCCCTTCCCCTTTCCCGACCTTCCCCAACCTTCCCTTCCGTTCCCCGACCTTCCCAGATCTTCCCGTCACTGCCCTTCCTTGACCTTCCTTTCCCTTCCCTTCCCTTCCCTTCCCTTCCCTTCCCTTCCCTTCCCTTCCCTTCCCTTCCCTTCCCTTCCCTTCCCTTCCCTTCCTTCCCTTCCCTTCCCTTCCCTTCCCTTCCCTTCCCTTCCCTTCCCTTCCCTTCCACTTCCCTGCCCGACCCTTCCCCGACCTTCCCGTCACTGACCTTCCTTCATCTTCCTTGACCTTCCCTAACCTTCCCTTCCCTTCCCTGACCTTGCCTTCCCTGACCTTCCCCGAACTTCCCTGACCTATCCGTCAGTGACATTCCTTGACCTTACCTGACCTTCCTTGACCTTCCTTGACCTTACCTGACCTTCCTTGATTTTCCCTTCCCTTCCCTTCCCTTCCCTTCCCTTCCCTTCCCTTCCCTTCCCTTCCCTTCCCTTCCCTTCCCTTCCCTTCCCTTCCCTTCCCTTCCCTTCCCTTCCCTTCCCTTCCCTTCCCTTCCCTTCCCTTCCCTTCCCGTTACTGACCTTCCTTGAGCTTCCCTGACCTTCCTTGACCTTACCTGACCTTCCTTGACCTTCCCTGACCTTCCCTTCCCTTCCCTGAATTTCCCTGACTTCCCATTCCCTTCCCTTCCCTTCCCTTCCCTTCCCTTCCTTCCCTTCCCTTCCCTTCCCTTCCCTTCCCTTCCCTTCCCTTCCCTTCCCTTCCCTTCCCTTCCCTTCCCTTCCCTTCCCTTCCCCGACCTTCCCGTCACTGACCTTCCTTGACCTTACCTGACCTTCCTTGACCTTACCTGACCTTCCTTGACTTTACCTTACATGACCTTCCCCAACCTTCCCTGACCTTGCCTTCCCTTACCTTCCATTCCCTGACCTTCCCTGATTTCCCTTCCCTTCCCTTCCCTTCCCTTCCCTTCCCTTCCCTTCCTTCCCTTCCCTTCCCTTCCCTTCCCTTCCCTTCCCTTCCCTTCCCTTCCCTTCCCTTCCCTTCCCTTCCCTTCCCTTCCCCTCTCTTCCCTGACCTTCCCCAAGCTTCCCTTCCCTTCCCCGAACTTCCCAGACCTTTCCGTCACTGCCCTTCCCTTCCCTTCCCTTCCCTTCCCTTCCCTTCCCTTCCCTTCCCTTCCCTTCCCTTCCCTTCCTTCCCTTCCCTTCCCTTCCCTTCCCTTCCCTTCCCTTCCCCGACCTTCCCCGACCTTCCCCGACCTTCCCCGACCTTCCCTGACCTTCCCGTCACTGACCTTCCTTGACCTTACCTGACCTTCATTGACCTTACCTGACCTTCCTTAACCTTGCCTTACATGACCTTCCTTGACCTTCCCTGATCTTGCCTTCCCTGACCTTCCCCGACCTTCCATTCCCTGACCTTCCCTGATTTCCCTTCCCTTCCCTTCCCTTCCCTTCCCTACCCTTCCCTTCCCTTCCCTTCCCTGACCTTCCCTGACCTTCCCTTCCCTTCCCTTCCCTGACCTTCCCCGACCTTCCCTTCCCTTCCCCGACCTTCCCCGACCTTCCTGTCACTGACCTTCCTTGACCTTCCCTGACCTTCCTTGACCTTACCTGACCTTCCTTGACCTTCCTTGACCTTCCCTAACCTTCCCTTCCCTTCCCTGAGCTTTCCCAACCTTCCCCGAACTTCCCCGACCTTCCCTGACCTTCCCGTCACTGACCGTCCTTGACCTTCCCTGACCTTCCCTTCCCTTCCCTTCCCTGATCTTGCCTTCCCTGACCTTCCCCGACCTTCCCTGACCTTCCTGTCACTGACCTTCCTTGACCTTACTTGACCTTCCTTGACCTTCCCTGACCTTTCTTGACCTTCTTTTCCCTTCCCTGACTTTCCCTTCCCTTCCCTTCCCTTCCCTTCCCTTCCCTTCCCTTCCCTTCCCTTCCCTTCCCTTCCCTTCCCTTCCCTTCCCTTCCCTTCCCTTCCCTTCCCTTCCCTTCCCTTCCCCGACCTTCCCCGACCTTCCCCGACCTTCCCCGACCTTCCCCGACCTTCCCTGACCTTCCCGTCACTGACCTTCCTTGACCTTAGCTGACCTTACTTGACCTTACCTGACCTTCCTTGACCTGACCTTACATGACCTTCCTTGACCTTCCCTGACCTTGCCTTCTCTGACCTTCCATTCCCTGACCTTCCCTGATTTCCCTTCCCTTCCCTTCCCTTCCCTTCCCTTCCCTTCCCTTCCCGTCACTGACCTTCCTTGACCTTACCTGACCTTCCTTGACCTTCCCTGACCTTCCCTTCCCTTCCCTGAATTTCCCCGACTTCCCATTCCCTTCCCTTCCCTGACCTTCCTTGGTCTTCCCTTCCCTTCCCTTCCCTTCCCTTCCCTTCCCTTCCCTTCCCTTCCCTTCCCTTCCCTTCCCTTCCCTTCCCTTCCCTTCCCTTCCCTTCCCTTCCCGTCACTGACCTTCCTTGAGCTTCCCTGACCTTCCTTGACCTTAGCTGACCTTCCTTGACCTTACCTGACCTTCCTTGACCTTACCTTACATGACCTTCCTTGACCTTCCCTAACCTTGCCTTCCCTGACCTTCCATTCCCTGACCTTCCCTGATTTCCCTTCCCTTCCCTTCCCTTCCCTTCCCTTCCCTTCCCTTCCCTTCCCTTCTCTTCCCTTCCCTTCCCTTCCCTTCCCTTCCCCGACCTTCCCCGACCTTCCCCGACCTTCCCAACCTTCCCCGTCCTTCCCAGACCTTTCCGTCACTGCCCTTCCCTTCCCTTCCCTTCCCTTCCCTTCCCTTCCCTTCCCTTCCCTTCCCTTCCCTTCCCTTCCCTTCCCTTCCCTTCCCTTCCCTTCCCTTCCCTTCCCTTCCCTAACCTTCGCCGACCTTCCCTTCCCTTCCCCGACCTTCCCCGACCTTCCTGTCACTGACCTTCCTTGACCTTCCCTGACCTTCCCTTGACCTTACCTGACTTACTGACTTCCTTGACCTTCCTTGACCCCCTGACCTTACCTTCCCTGACTTTCCCCGACTTTCCATTCCCTTCCCTTCCCTGACCTTCCCTTCCCTTCCCTTCCCTGATCTTGCCTTCCCTGACCTTCCCCGACCTTCCCTGACCTTCCTGTCACTGACCTTCCTTGACCTTCCCTGACCTTCCTTGACCTTACCTGACCTTCCTTGACCTTCCCTGACCTTCCCTTCCCTGACTTTCCCTTCCCTTCCCTTCCCTTTCCCGACCTTCCCCAACCTTCCCTTCCGTTCCCCGACCTTCCCAGATCTTCCCGTCACTGCCCTTCCTTGACCTTCCTTTCCCTTCCCTTCCCTTCCCTTCCCTTCCCTTCCCTTCCCTTCCCTTCCCTTCCTTCCCTTCCCTTCCCTTCCCTTCCCTTCCCTTCCCTTCCCTTCCCTTCCCTTCCTTCCACGACCTTCCACGACCTTCCACGACCTTCCCCGACCTTCCCGTCACTGACCTTCCTTCATCTTCCTTGACCTTCCCTAACCTTCCCTTCCCTTCCCTGACCTTGCCTTCCCTGACCTTCCCCGAACTTCCCTGACCTATCCGTCAGTGACATTCCTTGACCTTACCTGACCTTCCTTGACCTTCCTTGACCTTACCTGACCTTCCTTGATTTTCCCTTCCCTTCCCTTCCCTTCCCTTCCCTTCCCTTCCCTTCCCTTCCCTTCCCTTCCCTTCCCTTCCTTCCCTTCCCTTCCCTTCCCTTCCCTTCCCTTCCCTTCCCTTCCCTTCCCTTCCCTTCCCTTCCCTTCCCGTTACTGACCTTCCTTGAGCTTCCCTGACCTTCCTTGACCTTACCTGACCTTCCTTGACCTTCCCTGACCTTCCCTTCCCTTCCCTGAATTTCCCTGACTTCCCATTCCCTTCCCTTCCCTTCCCTTCCCTTCCCTTCCCTTCCCTTCCCTTCCCTTCCCTTCCCTTCCCTTCCCTTCCCTTCCCTTCCCTTCCCTTCCCTTCCCTTCCCTTCCCTTCCCTTCCTTCCTTCCCTTCCTTCCCTTCCCTTCCCCGACCTTCCCGTCACTGACCTTCCTTGACCTTACCTGACCTTCCTTGACCTTACCTGACCTTCCTTGATTTTACCTTACATGACCTTCCCCAACCTTCCCTGACCTTGCCTTCCTTACCTTCCATTCCCTGACCTTCCCTGATTTCCCTTCCCTTCCCTTCCCTTCCCTTCCCTTCCCTTCCGTTCCCTTCCCTTCCCTTCCCTTCCCTTCCCTTCCCTTCCCTTCCCTTCCCTTCCCCTCTCTTCCCTGACCTTCCCCAAGCTTCCCTTCCCTTCCCCGAACTTCCCAGACCTTTCCGTCACTGCCCTTCCCTTCCCTTCCCTTCCCTTCCCTTCCCTTCCCTTCCCTTCCCTTCCCTTCCCCGACCTTCCCCGACCTTCCCCGACCTTCCCCGACCTTCCCCGACCTTCCCTGACCTTCCCGTCACTGACCTTCCTTGACCTTACCTGACCTTCATTGACCTTACCTGACCTTCCTTAACCTTGCCTTACATGACCTTCCTTGACCTTCCCTGATCTTGCCTTCCCTGACCTTCCCCGACCTTCCATTCCCTGACCTTCCCTGATTTCCCTTCCCTTCCCTTCCCTTCCCTTCCCTACCCTTCCCTTCCCTTCCCTTCCCTGACCTTCCCTGACCTTCCCTTCCCTTCCCTTCCCTGACCTTCCCCGACCTTCCCTTCCCTTCCCCGACCTTCCCCGACCTTCCTGTCACTGACCTTCCTTGACCTTCCCTGACCTTCCTTGACCTTACCTGACCTTCCTTGACCTTCCTTGACCTTCCCTGACCTTCCCTTCCCTTCCCTGAGCTTCCCCAACCTTCCCCGAACTTCCCCGACCTTCCCTGACCTTCCCGTCACTGACCGTCCTTGACCTTCCCTGACCTTCCCTTCCCTTCCCTTCCCTGATCTTGCCTTCCCTGACCTTCCCCGACCTTCCCTGACCTTCCTGTCACTGACCTTCCTTGACCTTACTTGACCTTCCTTGACCTTCCCTGACCTTTCTTGACCTTCTTTTCCCTTCCCTGACTTTCCCTTCCCTTCCCTTCCCTTCCCTTCCCTTCCCTTCCCTTCCCTTCCCTTCCCTTCCCTTCCTTCCCTTCCCTCCCTTCCCTTCCCTTCCCTTCCCTTCCCTTCCCTTCCCTTCCCTTCCCTTCCCTTCCCTTCCCCCGACCTTCCCCGACCTTCCCCGACCTTCCTGACCTTCCCGTCACTGACCTTCCTTGACCTTAGCTGACCTTACTTGGACCTTACCTGACCTTCCTTGACCTGACCTTACATGACCTTCCTTGACCTTCCCTGACTGCTTCCTGACCTTCCTTTCCTCCTTCCCTCCCTTCCCTTCCCTTCCTTCCCTTCCCTTCCCTTCCCTTCCCTTCCCTTCCCTTCCCTTCCCTTCCCTTCCCTTCCCTTCCCTTCCCTTCCTTCCCTTCCCTTCCCTTCCTTCCCCTTCCTTCCCTTCCTTCCCTTCCCTTCCCTTCCCTTCCCTTCCCCTTCCCTTCCCTTCCTTCCTTCCCCGACCTTCCCCGACCTTCCCCGACCTTCCCTGACCTTCCCGTCACTGACCTTCCTTGACCTTACCTGACCTTCATTGACCTTACCTGACCTTCCTTAACCTTGCCTTACATGACCTTCCTTGACCTTCCCTGACCTTGCCTTCCCTGACCTTCCCCGACCTTCCATTCCCTGACCTTCCCTGATTTCCCTTCCCTTCCCTTCCCTTCCCTTCCCTTCCCTTCCCTTCCCTTCCCTTCCCTTCCCTTCCTTCCCTTCCCTGACCTTCCCTGACCTTCCCTTCCCTTCCCTTCCCTGACCTTCCCCGACCTTCCCTTCCCTTCCCCGACCTTCCCCGACCTTCCTGTCACTGACCTTCCTTGACCTTCCCTGACCTTCCTTGACCTTACCTGACCTTCCTTGACCTTCCTTGACCTTCCCTGACCTTCCCTTCCCTTCCCTGAGCTTCCCCAACCTCCCCGAACTTCCCCGACTCCTGACCTTCCCTGACCTTCCCGTCACTGACCGTCCTTGACGACCTTCCCTTCCCTTCCTTCCCTGCTGATCTGCTCCTGACCTTCCCCGACCTTCCCTGACCTTCCTGTCACTGACCTTCCTTGACCTTACTTGACCTTCCTTGACCTTCCCTGACCTTTCTTGACCTTCTTTTCCCTTCCCTGACTTTCCCTTCCCTTCCCTTCCCTTCCCTTCCCTTCCCTCCCTTCCCTTCCCTTCCCTTCCCTTCCCTTCCCTTCCCTTCCCTTCCCTTCCTTCCCTTCCCTTCCCTTCCCTTCCCTTCCCTTCCCTTCCCTTCCCTTCCCTTCCCTTCCCTTCCCTTCCCCGACCTTCCCGACCTCCCTGGCCTTCCCGTCACTGACCTTCCTTGACCTTACCTGACCTTACTTGACCTTACCTGACCTTCCTTGACCTGACCTTACATGACCTTCCTTGACCTTCCCTGACCTTGCCTTCTCTGACCTTCCATTCCCTGACCTTCCCTGATTTCCCTTCCCTTCCCTTCCCTTCCCTTCCCTTCCCTTCCCTTCCCTTCCCTTCCCTTCCCTTCCCTTCCCTCTCCCTTCCCTTCCCTTCCCTTCCCTTCCTTCCCTTCCCTTCCCTTCCCTTCCCCGACCTTCCCTTCCCCGACCTTCCCGTCACTGACCTTCCTTGACCTTAGCTGACCTTCCTTGACCTTACCTGACCTTCCTTGACCTTGCCTTACATGACCTCCCTTGACCTTCCCTGACCTTGCCTTCCCTGACCTTCCCCGACCTTCCATTCCCTGACCTTCCCTGATTTCCCTTCCCTTCCCGTCCCTGACCTTCCCCGACGTTTTCCGAACTTCCCCGACCTTCCCTGAGCTTCCCGTCACTGACCTTCCTTGAGCTTCCCTGACCTTCCTTGACCTTACCTGACCTTCCTTGACCTTCCCTGACCTTCCCTTCCCTTCCCTGAATTTCCCTGACTTCCCATTCCCTTCCCTTCCCTTCCCTTCCCTTCCCTTCCCTTCCCTTCCCTTCCCTTCCCTTCCCTTCCCTTCCCTTCCCTTCCCTTCCCTTCCCTTCCCTTCCCTTCCCTTCCCTTCCCTTCCCTTCCGTTACTGACCTTCCTTGAGCTTCCCTGACCTTCCTTGACCTTACCTGACCTTCCTTGACCTTCCCTGACCCTTCCCTTCCCTTCCCTGAATTTCCCTGACTTCCATTCCCTTCCCTTCCCTTCCCTTCCCTTCCCTTCCCTTCCCTTCCCTTTCCCTTCCCTTCCCTTCCCTTCCCTTCCCTTCCCTTCCCTTCCCTTCCCTTCCCTTCCCTTCCCTTCCCTTCCCCGACCTTCCCCGACCTTCCCGTCACTGACCTTCCTTGACCTTACCTGACCTTCCTTGACCTTACCTGACCTTCCTTGACTTTACCTTACATGACCTTCCCCAACCTTCCCTGACCTTGCCTTCCCTTACCTTCCATTCCCTGACCTTCCCTGATTTCCCTTCCCTTCCCTCCTCCTCCCTTCCCTTCCCTTCCCTTCCCTTCCCTTCCCTTCCCTTCCCTCCCTTCCCTTCCCTTCCCTTCCTTCCCTTCCCTTCCCTTCCCTTCCCTTCCCTTCCCTTCCCCAACCTTCCCTTCCCTTCCCTTCCCTTCCCTTCCCTTCCCTTCCCTTCCCTTCCCTTCCCTTCCCTTCCCTTCCCTTCCCTTCCCTTCCCTTCCCTTCCCTTCCCTTCCCTTCCCTTCCCTTCCCCTCTCTTCCCTGACCTTCCCCAAGCTTCCCTTCCCTTCCCCGAACTTCCCAGACCTTTCCGTCACTGCCCTTCCCTTCCCTTCCCTTCCCTTCCCTTCCCTTCCCTTCCCTTCCCTTCCCTTCCCTTCCCTTCCCTTCCCTTCCCTTCCCTTCCCTTCCCTTCCCCGACCTTCCCCGACCTTCCCTGACCTTCCCGTCACTGACCTTCCTTGACCTTACCTGACCTTCATTGACCTTACCTGACCTTCCTTAACCTTGCCTCACATGACCTTCCTTGACCATCCCTGACCTTGCCTTCCCTGACCTTCCCCGACCTTCCATTCCCTGACCTTCCCTGATTTCCCTTCCCTTCCCTTCCCTTCCCTACCCTTCCCTTCCCTTCCCTTCCCTTCCCTTCCCTTCCCTTCCCTTCCCTTCCCTTCCCTTCCTTCCCTTCCCTTCCCTTCCCCGACCTTCCCGTCACTGACCTTCCTTGACCTTAGCTGACCTTCCTTGACCTTACCTGACCTTCCTTGACCTTGCCTTACATGACCTCCCTTGACCTTCCCTGACCTTGCCTTCCCTGACCTTCCCCGACCTTCCATTCCCTGACCTTCCCTGATTTCCCTTCCCTTCCCGTCCCTGACCTTCCCCGACGTTTTCCGAACTTCCCCGACCTTCCCTGAGCTTCCCGTCACTGACCTTCCTTGAGCTTCCCTGACCTTCCTTGACCTTACCTGACCTTCCTTGACCTTCCCTGACCTTCCCTTCCCTTCCCTGAATTTCCCTGACTTCCCATTCCCTTCCCTTCCCTTCCCTTCCCTTCCCTTCCCTTCCCTTCCTTCCCTTCCCTTCCCTTCCCTTCCCTTCCCTTCCCTTCCCTTCCCTTCCCTTCCCTTCCCTTCCCTTCCCTTCCCTTCCCTTCCCTTCCCGTTACTGACCTTCCTTGAGCTTCCCTGACCTTCCTTGACCTTACCTGACCTTCCTTGACCTTCCCTGACCTTCCCTTCCCTTCCCTGAATTTCCCTGACTTCCCATTCCCTTCCCTTCCCTTCCCTTCCCTTCCCTTCCCTTCCCTTCCCTTCCCTTCCCTTCCCTTCCCTTCCCTTCCCTTCCCTTCCCTTCCCTTCCCTTCCCTTCCCCGACCTTCCCGTCACTGACCTTCCTTGACCTTACCTGACCTTCCTTGACCTTACCTGACCTTCCTTGACTTTACCTTACATGACCTTCCCCAACCTTCCCTGACCTTGCCTTCCCTTACCTTCCATTCCCTGACCTTCCCTGATTTCCCTTCCCTTCCCTTCCCTTCCCTTCCCTTCCCTTCCCTTCCCTTCCCTTCCCTTCCCCAACCTTCCCTTCCCTTCCCTTCCCTTCCCTTCCCTTCCCTTCCCTTCCCTTCCCTTCCCTTCCCTTCCCTTCCCTTCCCTTCCCTTCCCTTCCCTTCCCTTCCCTTCCCTTCCCTTCCCTTCCCTTCCCTTCCCTTCCCTTCCCTTCCCTTCCCCTCTCTTCCCTGACCTTCCCCAAGCTTCCCTTCCCTTCCCCGAACTTCCCAGACCTTTCCGTCACTGCCCTTCCCTTCCCTTCCCTTCCCTTCCCTTCCCTTCCCTTCCCTTCCCTTCCCTTCCCTTCCCTTCCCTTCCCTTCCCTTCCCTTCCCTTCCCTTCCCTTCCCTTCCCTTCCCTTCCCCGACCTTCCCCGACCTTCCCTGACCTTCCCGTCACTGACCTTCCTTGACCTTACCTGACCTTCATTGACCTTACCTGACCTTCCTTAACCTTGCCTTACATGACCTTCCTTGACCATCCCTGACCTTGCCTTCCCTGACCTTCCCCGACCTTCCATTCCCTGACCTTCCCTGATTTCCCTTCCCTTCCCTTCCCTTCCCTACCCTTCCCTTCCCTTCCCTTCCCTGACCTTCCCTGATCTTCCCTTCCCTTCCCTTCCCTGACCTTCCCCGACCTTCCCTTCCCTTCCCCGACCTTCCCCGACCTTCCTGTCACTGACCTTCCTTGACCTTCCCTGACCTTCCTTGACCTTACCTGACCTTCCTTGACCTTCCTTGACCTTCCCTGACCTTCCCTTCCCTTCCCTGAGCTTCCCCGACCTTCCCCGAACTTCCCCGACCTTCCCTGACCTTCCCTTCCCTTCCCTTCCCTTCCCCGACCTTCCCAGACCTTGTCGTCACTGCCCTTCCTTGACCTTCCCTTCCCTTCCCTTCCCTTCCCTTCCCTTCCCTTCCCTTCCCTTCCCTTCCCTTCCCTTCCCTTCCCTTCCCTTCCCTTCCCTTCCCTTCCCTTCCCTTCCCCAACCTTCCCTTCCCCGACCTTCCCAGACCTTGCCGTCACTGCCCTTCCCTTCCCTTCCCTTCCCTTCCCTTCCCTTCCCTTCCCTTCCCTTCCCTTCCCTTCCCTTCCCTTCCCTTCCCTTCCCTTCCCGTCACTGACCTTCCTTGACCTTCCCTGACCTTCCCTTCCCTTCCCTTCCCTGATCTTGCCTGCCCTGACCTTCCCCGACCTTCCCTGTCCTTCCTGTCACTGACCTTCCTTGACCTTCCCTGACCTTCCTTGACCTTACCTGACCTTCCTTGACTTTCCCTGACTTTCCCTTCCCTTCCCTTCCCTTCCCTTCCCTTC
Organism: Aptenodytes patagonicus; assembly: GCF_965638725.1. NCBI lineage: Eukaryota > Metazoa > Chordata > Aves > Sphenisciformes > Spheniscidae > Aptenodytes > Aptenodytes patagonicus. Next base: position 52,302 of record NW_027472182.1, on the reverse strand, counting down.
CCTTCCCTTCCCTTCCCTTCCCTTCCCTTCCCTTCCCTTCCCTTCCCTTCCCTTCCCTTCCCTTCCCTTCCCTTCCCTTCCCTTCCCTTCCCTTCCCTTCCCTTCCCCGACCTTCCCGTCACTGACCTTCCTTGACCTTACCTGACCTTCCTTGACCTTACCTGACCTTCCTTGACCTTGCCTTACATGACCTCCCTTGACCTTCCCTGACCTTGCCTTCCCTGACCTTCCCCGACCTTCCATTCCCTGACCTTCCCTGATTTCCCTTCCCTTCCCGTCCCTGACCTTCCCCGACGATTTCCGAACTTCCCCAACCTTCCCTGAGCTTCCCGTCACTGACCTTCCTTGACCTTACCTGACCTTCCTTGACCTTACCTTACATGAGCTTCCTTGACCTTCCCTGACCTTGCCTTCCCAGACCTTCCATTCCCTGAGCTTCCCTGATTTCCCTTCCCTTCCCTTCCCTTCCCTTCCCTTCCCTTCCCTTCACTTCCCTTCCCTTCCCTTCCCTTCCCTTCCCTTCCCTTCCCTTCCCTTCCCTTCCCTGACCTTCCCTTCCCTTCCCTTCCTTTCCCCAACCTTCCCTTCCTTCCCTTCCCTTCCCTTCCCTTCCCTTCCCTTCCCTTCCTTCCCTTCCCTTCCCTTCCCTTCCCTTCCCTTCCCTTCCCTTCCCTTCCCTTCCCTTCCCTTCCCTTCCCTTCCCTTCCCTTCCCTTCCCTTCCCTTCCCTTCCCTTCCCTTCCCTTCCCTTCCTTTCCCTTCCCCAACCTTCCCTTCCCCGACCTTCCCAGACCTTGCCGGTCACTGCCCTTCCCTTCCCTTCCCTTCCCCTTCCCTTCCCTTCCCTTCCCTTCCCTTCCCTTCCCTTCCCTTCCCTTCCCTTCCCTTCCCTTCCTTCCCTTCCCTTCCCGTCACTGACCTTCCTTGAGCTTCCCTGACCTTCCTTGACCTTACCTGACCTTCCTTGACCTTCCCTGACCTTCCCTTCCCTTCCCTGAATTTCCCCGACTTCCCATTCCCTTCCTTCCCTGACCTTCCTTGGTCTTCCCTTCCCTTCCCTTCCCTTCCCTTCCCTTCCCTTCCCTTCCCTTCCCTGACCTTCCCCGACCTTCCCTGACCTTCCCGTCACTGACCTTCCTTGACCTTAGCTGACCTTCCTTGACCTTACCTGACCTTCCTTGACCTTACCTTACATGACCTTCCTTGACCTTCCCTAACCTTGCCTTCCCTGACCTTCCATTCCCTGACCTTCCCTGATTTCCCTTCCCTTCCCTTCCCTTCCCTTCCCTTCCCTTCCCTTCCCTTCCCCGACCTTCCCCGACCTTCCCCGACCTTCCCCAACCTTCCCCGTCCTTCCCAGACCTTTCCGTCACTGCCCTTCCCTTCCCTTCCCTTCCCTTCCCTTCCCTTCCCTTCCCTTCCCTTCCCTTCCCTTCCCTTCCCTTCCCTTCCCTTCCCTTCCCTTCCCTTCCCTTCCCTTCCCTTCCCTTCCCTTCCCTTCCCTTCCCTAACCTTCGCCGACCTTCCCTTCCCTTCCCCGACCTTCCCCGACCTTCCTGTCACTGACCTTCCTTGACCTTCCCTGACCTTCCTTGACCTTACCTGACCTTCCTTGACCTTCCTTGACCTTCCCTTACCTTACCTTCCCTGACTTTCCCCGACTTTCCATTCCCTTCCCTTCCCTGACCTTCCCTTCCCTTCCCTTCCCTGATCTTGCCTTCCCTGACCTTCCCCGACCTTCCCTGACCTTCCTGTCACTGACCTTCCTTGACCTTCCCTGACCTTCCTTGACCTTACCTGACCTTCCTTGACCTTCGCTGACCTTCCCTTCCCTGACTTTCCCTTCCCTTCCCTTCCCTTTCCCGACCTTCCCCAACCTTCCCTTCCGTTCCCCGACCTTCCCAGATCTTCCCGTACCTGCCCTTCCTTGACCTTCCTTTCCCTTCCCTTCCCTTCCCTTCCCTTCCCTTCCCTTCCCTTCCTTCCCTTCCCTTCCCTGACCTTCCCTTCCCTTCCCCTTCCCTTCCCTTCCCTTCCCTTCCCTTCCCTTCCCTTCCCTTCCCTTCCCTTCCCTTCCCTTCCCTTCCCTTCCCTTCCACGACCTTCCACGACCTTCCACGACCTTCCACGACCTTCCCGTCAGTGACCTTCCTTCACCTTCCTTGACCTTCCCTAACCTTCCCTTCCCTTCCCTGACCTTGCCTTCCCTGACCTTCCCCGAACTTCCCTGACCTATCCGTCAGTGACATTCCTTGACCTTACCTGACCTTCCTTGACCTTCCTTGACGTTACCTGACCTTCCTTGATTTTCCCTTCCCTTCCCTTCCCTTCCCTTCCCTTCCCTTCCCTTCCCTTCCCTTCCCTTCCCTTCCCTTCCCTTCCCTTCCCTTCCCTTCCCTTCCCTTCCCTTCCCTTCCCTTCCCTTCCCTTCCCTTCCCTTCCCTTCCCTTCCCTTCCCTTCCCTTCCCTTCCCTTCCCCGACCTTCCCCGACCTTCCCCGACCTTCCCAGACCTTGTCGTCACTGCCCTTCCTTGACCTTCCCTTCCCTTCCCTTCCCTTCCCTTCCCTTCCCTTCCCTTCCCTTCCCTTCCCTTCCCTTCCCTTCCCTTCCCTTCCCTTCCCTTCCCTTCCCTTCCCTTCCCCAACCTTCCCTTCCCCGACCTTCCCAGACCTTGCCGTCACTGCCCTTCCCTTCCCTTCCCTTCCCTTCCCTTCCCTTCCCTTCCCTTCCCTTCCCTTCCCTTCCCTTCCCTTCCCTTCCCTTCCCTTCCCTTCCCTTCCCTTCCCTTCCCTTCCCTTCCCGTCACTGACCTTCCTTGACCTTCCCTGACCTTCCCTTCCCTTCCCTTCCCTGATCTTGCCTGCCCTGACCTTCCCCGACCTTCCCTGTCCTTCCTGTCACTGACCTTCCTTGACCTTCCCTGACCTTCCTTGACCTTACCTGACCTTCCTTGACTTTCCCTGACTTTCCCTTCCCTTCCCTGACTTTCCCTTCCCTTCCCTTCCCTTCCCTTCCCTTCCCTTCCCTTCCCTTCCCTTCCCTTCCCTTCCCTTCCCTTCCCTTCACTTCCCTTCCCTTCCCTTCCCTTCCCTTCCCTTCCCTTCCCTTCCCTTCCCTTCCCTTCCCTTCCCTTCCCTTCCCTTCCCCGACCTTCCCGTCACTGACCTTCCTTGACCTTACCTGACCTTCCTTGACCTTACCTGACCTTCCTTGACCTTGCCTTACATGACCTCCCTTGACCTTCCCTGACCTTGCCTTCCCTGACCTTCCCCGACCTTCCATTCCCTGACCTTCCCTGATTTCCCTTCCCTTCCCGTCCCTGACCTTCCCCGACGTTTTCCGAACTTCCCCGACCTTCCCTGAGCTTCCCGTCACTGACCTTCCTTGACCTTACCTGACCTTCCTTGACCTTACCTTACATGAGCTTCCTTGACCTTCCCTGACCTTGCCTTCCCAGACCTTCCATTCCCTGAGCTTCCCTGATTTCCCTTCCCTTCCCTTCCCTTCCCTTCCCTTCCCTTCCCTTCCCTTCCCTTCCCTTCCCTTCCCTTCCCTTCCCTTCCCTTCCCTTCCCTGACCTTCCCTTCCCTTCCCTTCCTTTCCCCAACCTTCCCTTCCTTCCCTTCCCTTCCCTTCCCTTCCCTTCCCTTCCCTTCCCTTCCCTTCCCTTCCCTTCCCTTCCCTTCCCTTCCCTTCCCTTCCCTTCCCTTCCCTTCCCTTCCCTTCCCTTCCCTTCCTTTCCCTTCCCCAACCTTCCCTTCCCCGACCTTCCCAGACCTTGCCGTCACTGCCCTTCCCTTCCCTTCCCTTCCCTTCCCTTCCCTTCCCTTCCCTTCCCTTCCCTTCCCTTCCCTTCCCTTCCCTTCCCTTCCCTTCCCGTCACTGACCTTCCTTGAGCTTCCCTGACCTTCCTTGACCTTACCTGACCTTCCTTGACCTTCCCTGACCTTCCCTTCCCTTCCCTGAATTTCCCCGACTTCCCATTCCCTTCCCTTCCCTGACCTTCCTTGGTCTTCCCTTCCCTTCCCTTCCCTTCCCTTCCCTTCCCTTCCCTTCCCTTCCCTTCCCTGACCTTCCCCGACCTTCCCTGACCTTCCCGTCACTGACCTTCCTTGACCTTAGCTGACCTTCCTTGACCTTACCTGACCTTCCTTGACCTTACCTTACATGACCTTCCTTGACCTTCCCTAACCTTGCCTTCCCTGACCTTCCATTCCCTGACCTTCCCTGATTTCCCTTCCCTTCCCTTCCCTTCCCTTCCCTTCCCTTCCCTTCCCTTCCCTTCCCTTCCCTTCCCTTCCCCGACCTTCCCCGACCTTCCCCGACCTTCCCCAACCTTCCCCGTCCTTCCCAGACCTTTCCGTCACTGCCCTTCCCTTCCCTTCCCTTCCCTTCCCTTCCCTTCCCTTCCCTTCCCTTCCCTTCCCTTCCCTTCCCTTCCCTTCCCTTCCCTTCCCTAACCTTCGCCGACCTTCCCTTCCCTTCCCCGACCTTCCCCGACCTTCCTGTCACTGACCTTCCTTGACCTTCCCTGACCTTCCTTGACCTTACCTGACCTTCCTTGACCTTCCTTGACCTTCCCTTACCTTACCTTCCCTGACTTTCCCCGACTTTCCATTCCCTTCCCTTCCCTGACCTTCCCTTCCCTTCCCTTCCCTGATCTTGCCTTCCCTGACCTTCCCCGACCTTCCCTGACCTTCCTGTCACTGACCTTCCTTGACCTTCCCTGACCTTCCTTGACCTTACCTGACCTTCCTTGACCTTCCCTGACCTTCCCTTCCCTGACTTTCCCTTCCCTTCCCTTCCCTTTCCCGACCTTCCCCAACCTTCCCTTCCGTTCCCCGACCTTCCCAGATCTTCCCGTACCTGCCCTTCCTTGACCTTCCTTTCCCTTCCCTTCCCTTCCCTTCCCTTCCCTTCCCTTCCCTTCCCTTCCCTTCCCTTCCCTTCCCTTCCCTTCCCTTCCCTTCCCTTCCCTTCCCTTCCCTTCCCTTCCCTTCCCTTCCCTTCCACGACCTTCCACGACCTTCCACGACCTTCCACGACCTTCCACGACCTTCCCGTCAGTGACCTTCCTTCACCTTCCTTGACCTTCCCTAACCTTCCCTTCCCTTCCCTGACCTTGCCTTCCCTGACCTTCCCCGAACTTCCCTGACCTATCCGTCAGTGACATTCCTTGACCTTACCTGACCTTCCTTGACCTTCCTTGACCTTACCTGACCTTCCTTGATTTTCCCTTCCCTTCCCTTCCCTTCCCTTCCCTTCCCTTCCCTTCCCTTCCCTTCCCTTCCCTTCCCTTCCCTTCCCTTCCCTTCCCTTCCCTTCCCTTCCCTTCCCTTCCCTTCCCTTCCCTTCCCTTCCCTTCCCTTCCCTTCCCGTTACTGACCTTCCTTGAGCTTCCCTGACCTTCCTTGACCTTACCTGACCTTCCTTGACCTTCCCTGACCTTCCCTTCCCTTCCCTGAATTTCCCTGACTTCCCATTCCCTTCCCTTCCCTTCCCTTCCCTTCCCTTCCCTTCCCTTCCCTTCCCTTCCCTTCCCTTCCCTTCCCTTCCCTTCCCTTCCCTTCCCCGACCTTCCCGTCACTGACCTTCCTTGACCTTACCTGACCTTCCTTGACCTTACCTGACCTTCCTTGACTTTACCTTACATGACCTTCCCCAACCTTCCCTGACCTTGCCTTCCCTTACCTTCCATTCCCTGACCTTCCCTGATTTCCCTTCCCTTCCCTTCCCTTCCCTTCCCTTCCCTTCCCTTCCCTTCCCTTCCCTTCCCTTCCCTTCCCTTCCCTTCCCTTCCCTTCCCTTCCCTTCCCTTCCCTTCCCTTCCCCTCTCTTCCCTGACCTTCCCCAAGCTTCCCTTCCCTTCCCCGAACTTCCCAGACCTTTCCGTCACTGCCCTTCCCTTCCCTTCCCTTCCCTTCCCTTCCCTTCCCTTCCCTTCCCTTCCCTTCCCTTCCCCGACCTTCCCCGACCTTCCCCGACCTTCCCTGACCTTCCCGTCACTGACCTTCCTTGACCTTACCTGACCTTCATTGACCTTACCTGACCTTCCTTAACCTTGCCTTACATGACCTTCCTTGACCTTCCCTGACCTTGCCTTCCCTGACCTTCCCCGACCTTCCATTCCCTGACCTTCCCTGATTTCCCTTCCCTTCCCTTCCCTTCCCTTCCCTTCCCTTCCCTTCCCTTCCCTACCCTTCCCTTCCCTTCCCTTCCCTGACCTTCCCTGACCTTCCCTTCCCTTCCCTTCCCTGACCTTCCCCGACCTTCCCTTCCCTTCCCCGACCTTCCCCGACCTTCCTGTCACTGACCTTCCTTGACCTTCCCTGACCTTCCTTGACCTTACCTGACCTTCCCTGACCTTCCTTGACCTTCCCTGACCTTCCCTTCCCTTCCCTGAGCTTCCCCGACCTTCCCTTCCCTTCCCTTCCCTGATCTTGCCTTCCCTGACCTTCCCCGACCTTCCCTGACCTTCCTGTCACTGACCTTCCTTGACCTTACTTGACCTTCCTTGACCTTCCCTGACCTTTCTTGACCTTCTTTTCCCTTCCCTGACTTTCCCTTCCCTTCCCTTCCCTTCCCTTCCCTTCCCTTCCCTTCCCTTCCCTTCCCTTCCCTTCCCTTCCCTTCCCTTCCCTTCCCTTCCCTTCCCTTCCCTTCCCTTCCCTTCCCTTCCCTTCCCTTCCCTTCCCTTCCCTTCCCTTCCCTTCCCTTCCCTTCCCCGACCTTCCCGTCACTGACCTTCCTTGACCTTAGCTGACCTTCCTTGACCTTACCTGACCTTCCTTGACCTTGCCTTACATGACCTCCCTTGACCTTCCCTGACCTTGCCTTCCCTGACCTTCCCCGACCTTCCATTCCCTGACCTTCCCTGATTTCCCTTCCCTTCCCGTCCCTGACCTTCCCCGACGTTTTCCGAACTTCCCCGACCTTCCCTGAGCTTCCCGTCACTGACCTTCCTTGACCTTACCTGACCTTCCTTGACCTTACCTTACATGAGCTTCCTTGACCTTCCCTGACCTTGCCTTCCCAGACCTTCCATTCCCTGAGCTTCCCTGATTTCCCTTCCCTTCCCTTCCCTTCCCTTCCCTTCCCTTCCCTTCCCTTCCCTTCCCTTCCCTTCCCTTCCCTTCCCTTCCCTTCCCTTCCCTTCCCTTCCCTGACCTTCCCTGACCTTCCCTTCCCTTCCCTTCCCTTCCCCAACCTTCCCTTCCCTTCCCTTCCCTTCCCTTCCCTTCCCTTCCCTTCCCTTCCCTTCCCTTCCCTTCCCTTCCCTTCCCTTCCCTTCCCTTCCCTTCCCTTCCCTTCCCTTCCCTTCCCTTCCCTTCCCTTCCCTTCCCTTCCCTTCACTTCCCTTCCCTTCCCTTCCCTTCCCTTCCCTTCCCTTCCCTTCCTTTCCCTTCCCCAACCTTCCCTTCCCCGACCTTCCCAGACCTTGCCGTCACTGCCCTTCCCTTCCCTTCCCTTCCCTTCCCTTCCCTTCCCTTCCCTTCCCTTCCCTTCCCTTCCCTTCCCTTCCCTTCCCTTCCCTTCCCTTCCCTTCCCTTCCCTTCCCGTCACTGACCTTCCTTGAGCTTCCCTGACCTTCCTTGACCTTACCTGACCTTCCTTGACCTTCCCTGACCTTCCCTTCCCTTCCCTGAATTTCCCCGACTTCCCATTCCCTTCCCTTCCCTGACCTTCCTTGGTCTTCCCTTCCCTTCCCTTCCCTTCCCTTCCCTTCCCTTCCCTTCCCTTCCCTTCCCTTCCCTTCCCTGACCTTCCCCGACCTTCCCTGACCTTCCCGTCACTGACCTTCCTTGACCTTAGCTGACCTTCCTTGACCTTACCTGACCTTCCTTGACCTTACCTTACATGACCTTCCTTGACCTTCCCTAACCTTGCCTTCCCTGACCTTCCATTCCCTGACCTTCCCTGATTTCCCTTCCCTTCCCTTCCCTTCCCTTCCCTTCCCTTCCCTTCCCTTCCCTTCCCTTCCCCGACCTTCCCCGACCTTCCCCGACCTTCCCCAACCTTCCCCGTCCTTCCCAGACCTTTCCGTCACTGCCCTTCCCTTCCCTTCCCTTCCCTTCCCTTCCCTTCCCTTCCCTTCCCTTCCCTTCCCTTCCCTTCCCTTCCCTTCCCTTCCCTTCCCTTCCCTTCCCTTCCCTTCCCTTCCCTTCCCTTCCCTTCCCTTCCCTAACCTTCGCCGACCTTCCCTTCCCTTCCCCGACCTTCCCCGACCTTCCTGTCACTGACCTTCCTTGACCTTCCCTGACCTTCCTTGACCTTACCTGACCTTCCTTGACCTTCCTTGACCTTCCCTTACCTTACCTTCCCTGACTTTCCCCGACTTTCCATTCCCTTCCCTTCCCTGACCTTCCCTTCCCTTCCCTTCCCTGATCTTGCCTTCCCTGACCTTCCCCGACCTTCCCTGACCTTCCTGTCACTGACCTTCCTTGACCTTCCCTGACCTTCCTTGACCTTACCTGACCTTCCTTGACCTTCCCTGACCTTCCCTTCCCTGACTTTCCCTTCCCTTCCCTTCCCTTTCCCGACCTTCCCCAACCTTCCCTTCCGTTCCCCGACCTTCCCAGACCTTCCCGTCACTGCCCTTCCCTTCCCTTCCCTTCCCTTCCCTTCCCTTCCCTTCCCTTCCCTTCCCTTCCCTTCCCTTCCCTTCCCTTCCCTTCCCTTCCCTTCCCTTCCCTTCCCTTCCCTTCCCTTCCACGACCTTCCACGACCTTCCACGACCTTCCCGTCAGTGACCTTCCTTCACCTTCCTTGACCTTCCCTAACCTTCCCTTCCCTTCCCTGACCTTGCCTTCCCTGACCTTCCCCGAACTTCCCTGACCTATCCGTCAGTGACATTCCTTGACCTTACCTGACCTTCCTTGACCTTCCTTGACCTTACCTGACCTTCCTTGATTTTCCCTTCCCTTCCCTTCCCTTCCCTTCCCTTCCCTTCCCTTCCCTTCCCTTCCCTTCCCTTCCCTTCCCTTCCCTTCCCTTCCCTTCCCTTCCCTTCCCTTCCCTTCCCTTCCCTTCCCTTCCCTTCCCTTCCCTTCCCTTCCCCTCTCTTCCCTGACCTTCCCCAAGCTTCCCTTCCCTTCCCCGAACTTCCCAGACCTTTCCGTCACTGCCCTTCCCTTCCCTTCCCTTCCCTTCCCTTCCCTTCCCTTCCCTTCCCTTCCCTTCCCTTCCCTTCCCTTCCCTTCCCTTCCCTTCCCTTCCCTTCCCCGACCTTCCCCGACCTTCCCCGACCTTCCCTGACCTTCCCGTCACTGACCTTCCTTGACCTTACCTGACCTTCATTGACCTTACCTGACCTTCCTTAACCTTGCCTTACATGACCTTCCTTGACCTTCCCTGACCTTGCCTTCCCTGACCTTCCCCGACCTTCCATTCCCTGACCTTCCCTGATTTCCCTTCCCTTCCCTTCCCTTCCCTTCCCTTCCCTTCCCTACCCTTCCCTTCCCTTCCCTTCCCTGACCTTCCCTGACCTTCCCTTCCCTTCCCTTCCCTGACCTTCCCCGACCTTCCCTTCCCTTCCCCGACCTTCCCCGACCTTCCTGTCACTGACCTTCCTTGACCTTCCCTGACCTTCCTTGACCTTACCTGACCTTCCCTGACCTTCCTTGACCTTCCCTGACCTTCCCTTCCCTTCCCTGAGCTTCCCCGACCTTCCCCGAACTTCCCCGACCTTCCCTGACCTTCCCGTCACTGACCGTCCTTGACCTTCCCTGACCTTCCCTTCCCTTCCCTTCCCTGATCTTGCCTTCCCTGACCTTCCCCGACCTTCCCTGACCTTCCTGTCACTGACCTTCCTTGACCTTACTTGACCTTCCTTGACCTTCCCTGACCTTTCTTGACCTTCTTTTCCCTTCCCTGACTTTCCCTTCCCTTCCCTTCCCTTCCCTTCCCTTCCCTTCCCTTCCCTTCCCTTCCCTTCCCTTCCCTTCCCTTCCCTTCCCTTCCCTTCCCTTCCCTTCCCTTCCCTTCCCTTCCCTTCCCTTCCCTTCCCTTCCCTTCCCTTCCCTTCCCCGACCTTCCCCGACCTTCCCGTCACTGACCTTCCTTGACCTTAGCTGACCTTCCTTGACCTTACCTGACCTTCCTTGACCTTGCCTTACATGACCTCCCTTGACCTTCCCTGACCTTGCCTTCCCTGACCTTCCCCGACCTTCCATTCCCTGACCTTCCCTGATTTCCCTTCCCTTCCCGTCCCTGACCTTCCCCGACGTTTTCCGAACTTCCCCGACCTTCCCTGAGCTTCCCGTCACTGACCTTCCTTGACCTTACCTGACCTTCCTTGACCTTACCTTACATGAGCTTCCTTGACCTTCCCTGACCTTGCCTTCCCAGACCTTCCATTCCCTGAGCTTCCCTGATTTCCCTTCCCTTCCCTTCCCTTCCCTTCCCTTCCCTTCCCTTCCCTTCCCTTCCCTTCCCTTCCCTTCCCTTCCCTTCCCTTCCCTTCCCTTCCCTTCCCTTCCCTGACCTTCCCTTCCCTTCCCTTCCCTTCCCTTCCCTTCCCCAACCTTCCCTTCCCTTCCCTTCCCTTCCCTTCCCTTCCCTTCCCTTCCCTTCCCTTCCCTTCCCTTCCCTTCCCTTCCCTTCCCTTCCCTTCCCTTCCCTTCCCTTCCCTTCCCTTCCCTTCCCTTCCCTTCCCTTCCCTTCCCTTCCCTTCCCTTCCTTTCCCTTCCCCAACCTTCCCTTCCCCGACCTTCCCAGACCTTGCCGTCACTGCCCTTCCCTTCCCTTCCCTTCCCTTCCCTTCCCTTCCCTTCCGTTCCCTTCCCTTCCCTTCCCTTCCCTTCCCTTCCCTTCCCTTCCCTTCCCTTCCCTTCCCTTCCCTTCCCTTCCCGTCACTGACCTTCCTTGAGCTTCCCTGACCTTCCTTGACCTTACCTGACCTTCCTTGACCTTCCCTGACCTTCCCTTCCCTTCCCTGAATTTCCCCGACTTCCCATTCCCTTCCCTTCCCTGACCTTCCTTGGTCTTCCCTTCCCTTCCCTTCCCTTCCCTTCCCTTCCCTTCCCTTCCCTTCCCTTCCCTGACCTTCCCCGACCTTCCCTGACCTTCCCGTCACTGACCTTCCTTGACCTTAGCTGACCTTCCTTGACCTTACCTGACCTTCCTTGACCTTACCTTACATGACCTTCCTTGACCTTCCCTAACCTTGCCTTCCCTGACCTTCCATTCCCTGACCTTCCCTGATTTCCCTTCCCTTCCCTTCCCTTCCCTTCCCTTCCCTTCCCTTCCCTTCCCTTCCCTTCCCTTCCCCGACCTTCCCCGACCTTCCCCGACCTTCCCCAACCTTCCCCGTCCTTCCCAGACCTTTCCGTCACTGCCCTTCCCTTCCCTTCCCTTCCCTTCCCTTCCCTTCCCTTCCCTTCCCTTCCCTTCCCTTCCCTTCCCTTCCCTTCCCTTCCCTTCCCTTCCCTTCCCTTCCCTTCCCTTCCCTTCCCTTCCCTTCCCTTCCCTTCCCTAACCTTCGCCGACCTTCCCTTCCCTTCCCCGACCTTCCCCGACCTTCCTGTCACTGACCTTCCTTGACCTTCCCTGACCTTCCTTGACCTTACCTGACCTTCCTTGACCTTCCTTGACCTTCCCTTACCTTACCTTCCCTGACTTTCCCCGACTTTCCATTCCCTTCCCTTCCCTGACCTTCCCTTCCCTTCCCTTCCCTGATCTTGCCTTCCCTGACCTTCCCCGACCTTCCCTGACCTTCCTGTCACTGACCTTCCTTGACCTTCCCTGACCTTCCTTGACCTTACCTGACCTTCCTTGACCTTCCCTGACCTTCCCTTCCCTGACTTTCCCTTCCCTTCCCTTCCCTTTCCCGACCTTCCCCAACCTTCCCTTCCGTTCCCCGACCTTCCCAGATCTTCCCGTACCTGCCCTTCCTTGACCTTCCTTTCCCTTCCCTTCCCTTCCCTTCCCTTCCCTTCCCTTCCCTTCCCTTCCCTTCCCTTCCCTTCCCTTCCCTTCCCTTCCCTTCCCTTCCCTTCCCTTCCCTTCCCTTCCCTTCCCTTCCCTTCCCTTCCCTTCCCTTCCACGACCTTCCACGACCTTCCACGACCTTCCCGTCAGTGACCTTCCTTCACCTTCCTTGACCTTCCCTTCCCTTCCCTTCCCTTCCCTTCCCTTCCCTTCCCTTCCCTTCCCTAACCTTCGCCGACCTTCCCTTCCCTTCCCCGACCTTCCCCGACCTTCCTGTCACTGACCTTCCTTGACCTTCCCTGACCTTCCTTGACCTTACCTGACCTTCCTTGACCTTCCTTGACCTTCCCTTACCTTACCTTCCCTGACTTTCCCCGACTTTCCATTCCCTTCCCTTCCCTGACCTTCCCTTCCCTTCCCTTCCCTGATCTTGGCTTCCCTGACCTTCCCCGACCTTCCCTGACCTTCCTGTCACTGACCTTCCTTGACCTTCCCTGACCTTCCTTGACCTTACCTGACCTTCCTTGACCTTCCCTGACCTTCCCTTCCCTGACTTTCCCTTCCCTTCCCTTCCCTTTCCCGACCTTCCCCAACCTTCCCTTCCGTTCCCCGACCTTCCCAGATCTTCCCGTACCTGCCCTTCCTTGACCTTCCTTTCCCTTCCCTTCCCTTCCCTTCCCTTCCCTTCCCTTCCCTTCCCTTCCCTTCCCTTCCCTTCCCTTCCCTTCCCTTCCCTTCCCTTCCCTTCCCTTCCCTTCCCTTCCCTTCCCTTCCCTTCCCTTCCCTTCCACGACCTTCCACGACCTTCCACGACCTTCCCGTCAGTGACCTTCCTTCACCTTCCTTGACCTTCCCTAACCTTCCCTTCCCTTCCCTGACCTTGCCTTCCCTGACCTTCCCCGAACTTCCCTGACCTATCCGTCAGTGACATTCCTTGACCTTACCTGACCTTCCTTGACCTTCCTTGACCTTACCTGACCTTCCTTGATTTTCCCTTCCCTTCCCTTCCCTTCCCTTCCCTTCCCTTCCCTTCCCTTCCCTTCCCTTCCCTTCCCTTCCCTTCCCTTCCCTTCCCTTCCCTTCCCTTCCCTTCCCTTCCCTTCCCTTCCCTTCCCTTCCCTTCCCTTCCCTTCCCTTCCCCTCTCTTCCCTGACCTTCCCCAAGCTTCCCTTCCCTTCCCCGAACTTCCCAGACCTTTCCGTCACTGCCCTTCCCTTCCCTTCCCTTCCCTTCCCTTCCCTTCCCTTCCCTTCCCTTCCCTTCCCTTCCCTTCCCTTCCCTTCCCTTCCCTTCCCTTCCCTTCCCTTCCCTTCCCTTCCCCGACCTTCCCCGACCTTCCCCGACCTTCCCTGACCTTCCCGTCACTGACCTTCCTTGACCTTACCTGACCTTCATTGACCTTACCTGACCTTCCTTAACCTTGCCTTACATGACCTTCCTTGACCTTCCCTGACCTTGCCTTCCCTGACCTTCCCCGACCTTCCATTCCCTGACCTTCCCTGATTTCCCTTCCCTTCCCTTCCCTTCCCTTCCCTTCCCTTCCCTACCCTTCCCTTCCCTTCCCTTCCCTGACCTTCCCTGACCTTCCCTTCCCTTCCCTTCCCTGACCTTCCCCGACCTTCCCTTCCCTTCCCCGACCTTCCCCGACCTTCCTGTCACTGACCTTCCTTGACCTTCCCTGACCTTCCTTGACCTTACCTGACCTTCCCTGACCTTCCTTGACCTTCCCTGACCTTCCCTTCCCTTCCCTGAGCTTCCCCGACCTTCCCCGAACTTCCCCGACCTTCCCTGACCTTCCCGTCACTGACCGTCCTTGACCTTCCCTGACCTTCCCTTCCCTTCCCTTCCCTGATCTTGCCTTCCCTGACCTTCCCCGACCTTCCCTGACCTTCCTGTCACTGACCTTCCTTGACCTTACTTGACCTTCCTTGACCTTCCCTGACCTTTCTTGACCTTCTTTTCCCTTCCCTGACTTTCCCTTCCCTTCCCTTCCCTTCCCTTCCCTTCCCTTCCCTTCCCTTCCCTTCCCTTCCCTTCCCTTCCCTTCCCTTCCCTTCCCTTCCCTTCCCTTCCCTTCCCTTCCCTTCCCTTCCCTTCCCTTCCCTTCCCTTCCCTTCCCTTCCCTTCCCTTCCCTTCCCTTCCCTTCCCTTCCCTTCCCTTCCCTTCCCTTCCCTTCCCTTCCCTTCCCTTCCCCGACCTTCCCGTCACTGACCTTCCTTGACCTTAGCTGACCTTCCTTGACCTTACCTGACCTTCCTTGACCTTGCCTTACATGACCTCCCTTGACCTTCCCTGACCTTGCCTTCCCTGACCTTCCCCGACCTTCCATTCCCTGACCTTCCCTGATTTCCCTTCCCTTCCCGTCCCTGACCTTCCCCGACGTTTTCCGAACTTCCCCGACCTTCCCTGAGCTTCCCGTCACTGACCTTCCTTGACCTTACCTGACCTTCCTTGACCTTACCTTACATGAGCTTCCTTGACCTTCCCTGACCTTGCCTTCCCAGACCTTCCATTCCCTGAGCTTCCCTGATTTCCCTTCCCTTCCCTTCCCTTCCCTTCCCTTCCCTTCCCTTCCCTTCCCTTCCCTTCCCTTCCCTTCCCTTCCCTTCCCTTCCCTTCCCTTCCCTTCCCTTCCCTTCCCTTCCCTTCCCTGACCTTCCCTTCCCTTCCCTTCCCTTCCCTTCCCCAACCTTCCCTTCCCTTCCCTTCCCTTCCCTTCCCTTCCCTTCCCTTCCCTTCCCTTCCCTTCCCTTCCCTTCCCTTCCCTTCCCTTCCCTTCCCTTCCCTTCCCTTCCCTTCCCTTCCCTTCCCTTCCCTTCCCTTCCCTTCCCTTCCCTTCCCTTCCCTTCCTTTCCCTTCCCCAACCTTCCCTTCCCCGACCTTCCCAGACCTTGCCGTCACTGCCCTTCCCTTCCCTTCCCTTCCCTTCCCTTCCCTTCCCTTCCCTTCCCTTCCCTTCCCTTCCCTTCCCTTCCCTTCCCTTCCCTTCCCTTCCCTTCCCTTCCCTTCCCTTCCCTTCCCGTCACTGACCTTCCTTGAGCTTCCCTGACCTTCCTTGACCTTACCTGACCTTCCTTGACCTTCCCTGACCTTCCCTTCCCTTCCCTGAATTTCCCCGACTTCCCATTCCCTTCCCTTCCCTGACCTTCCTTGGTCTTCCCTTCCCTTCCCTTCCCTTCCCTTCCCTTCCCTTCCCTTCCCTTCCCTTCCCTGACCTTCCCCGACCTTCCCTGACCTTCCCGTCACTGACCTTCCTTGACCTTAGCTGACCTTCCTTGACCTTACCTGACCTTCCTTGACCTTACCTTACATGACCTTCCTTGACCTTCCCTAACCTTGCCTTCCCTGACCTTCCATTCCCTGAACTTCCCTGATTTCCCTTCCCTTCCCTTCCCTTCCCTTCCCTTCCCTTCCCTTCCCTTCCCTTCCCTTCCCCGACCTTCCCCGACCTTCCCCGACCTTCCCCAACCTTCCCCGTCCTTCCCAGACCTTTCCGTCACTGCCCTTCCCTTCCCTTCCCTTCCCTTCCCTTCCCTTCCCTTCCCTTCCCTTCCCTTCCCTTCCCTTCCCTTCCCTTCCCTTCCCTTCCCTTCCCTTCCCTTCCCTAACCTTCGCCGACCTTCCCTTCCCTTCCCCGACCTTCCCCGACCTTCCTGTCACTGACCTTCCTTGACCTTCCCTGACCTTCCTTGACCTTACCTGACCTTCCTTGACCTTCCTTGACCTTCCCTTACCTTACCTTCCCTGACTTTCCCCGACTTTCCATTCCCTTCCCTTCCCTGACCTTCCCTTCCCTTCCCTTCCCTGATCTTGCCTTCCCTGACCTTCCCCGACCTTCCCTGACCTTCCTGTCACTGACCTTCCTTGACCTTCCCTGACCTTCCTTGACCTTACCTGACCTTCCTTGACCTTCCCTGACCTTCCCTTCCCTGACTTTCCCTTCCCTTCCCTTCCCTTTCCCGACCTTCCCCAACCTTCCCTTCCGTTCCCCGACCTTCCCAGATCTTCCCGTACCTGCCCTTCCTTGACCTTCCTTTCCCTTCCCTTCCCTTCCCTTCCCTTCCCTTCCCTTCCCTTCCCTTCCCTTCCCTTCCCTTCCCTTCCCTTCCCTTCCCTTCCCTTCCCTTCCCTTCCACGACCTTCCACGACCTTCCACGACCTTCCCGTCAGTGACCTTCCTTCACCTTCCTTGACCTTCCCTAACCTTCCCTTCCCTTCCCTGACCTTGCCTTCCGTGACCTTCCCCGAATTTCCCTGACCTATCCGTCAGTGACATTCCTTGACCTTACCTGACCTTCCTTGACCTTCCTTGACCTTACCTGACCTTCCTTGATTTTCCCTTCCCTTCCCTTCCCTTCCCTTCCCTTCCCTTCCCTTCCCTTCCCTTCCCTTCCCTTCCCTTCCCTTCCCTTCCCTTCCCTTCCCTTCCCTTCCCTTCCCTTCCCTTCCCTTCCCGTTACTGACCTTCCTTGAGCTTCCCTGACCTTCCTTGACCTTACCTGACCTTCCTTGACCTTCCCTGACCTTCCCTTCCCTTCCCTGAATTTCCCTGACTTCCCATTCCCTTCCCTTCCCTTCCCTTCCCTTCCCTTCCCTTCCCTTCCCTTCCCTTCCCTTCCCTTCCCTTCCCTTCCCTTCCCTTCCCTTCCCTTCCCTTCCCTTCCCCGACCTTCCCGTCACTGACCTTCCTTGACCTTACCTGACCTTCCTTGACCTTACCTGACCTTCCTTGACTTTACCTTACATGACCTTCCCCAACCTTCCCTGACCTTGCCTTCCCTTACCTTCCATTCCCTGACCTTCCCTGATTTCCCTTCCCTTCCCTTCCCTTCCCTTCCCTTCCCTTCCCTTCCCTTCCCTTCCCTTCCCTTCCCTTCCCTTCCCTTCCCTTCCCTTCCCTTCCCTTCCCTTCCCTTCCCTTCCCTTCCCTTCCCTTCCCTTCCCTTCCCTTCCCTTCCCTTCCCTTCCCTTCCCTTCCCCTCTCTTCCCTGACCTTCCCTTCCCTTCCCTTCCCTTCCCCGAACTTCCCAGACCTTTCCGTCACTGCCCTTCCCTTCCCTTCCCTTCCCTTCCCTTCCCTTCCCTTCCCTTCCCTTCCCTTCCCTTCCCTTCCCTTCCCTTCCCTTCCCTTCCCTTCCCTTCCCCGACCTTCCCCGACCTTCCCCGACCTTCCCGTCACTGACCTTCCTTGACCTTACCTGACCTTCATTGACCTTACCTGACCTTCCTTAACCTTGCCTTACATGACCTTCCTTGACCTTCCCTGACCTTGCCTTCCCTGACCTTCCCCGACCTTCCATTCCCTGACCTTCCCTGATTTCCCTTCCCTTCCCTTCCCTTCCCTTCCCTTCCCTACCCTTCCCTTCCCTTCCCTTCCCTGACCTTCCCTGACCTTCCCTTCCCTTCCCTTCCCTGACCTTCCCCGACCTTCCCTTCCCTTCCCCGACCTTCCCCGACCTTCCTGTCACTGACCTTCCTTGACCTTCCCTGACCTTCCTTGACCTTACCTGACCTTCCCTGACCTTCCTTGACCTTCCCTGACCTTCCCTTCCCTTCCCTGAGCTTCCCCGACCTTCCCCGAACTTCCCCGACCTTCCCTGACCTTCCCGTCACTGACCGTCCTTGACCTTCCCTGACCTTCCCTTCCCTTCCCTTCCCTGATCTTGCCTTCCCTGACCTTCCCCGACCTTCCCTGACCTTCCTGTCACTGACCTTCCTTGACCTTACTTGACCTTCCTTGACCTTCCCTGACCTTTCTTGACCTTCTTTTCCCTTCCCTGACTTTCCCTTCCCTTCCCTTCCCTTCCCTACCCTTCCCTTCCCTTCCCTTCCCTTCCCTTCCCTTCCCTTCCCTTCCCTTCCCTTCCCTTCCCTTCCCTTCCCTTCCCTTCCCTTCCCTTCCACGACCTTCCACGACCTTCCACGACCTTCCCGTCAGTGACCTTCCTTCACCTTCCTTGACCTTCCCTAACCTTCCCTTCCCTTCCCTGACCTTGCCTTCCCTGACCTTCCCCGAACTTCCCTGACCTATCCGTCAGTGACATTCCTTGACCTTACCTGACCTTCCTTGACCTTCCTTGACCTTACCTGACCTTCCTTGATTTTCCCTTCCCTTCCCTTCCCTTCCCTTCCCTTCCCTTCCCTTCCCTTCCCTTCCCTTCCCTTCCCTTCCCTTCCCTTCCCTTCCCTTCCCTTCCCTTCCCTTCCCGTTACTGACCTTCCTTGAGCTTCCCTGACCTTCCTTGACCTTACCTGACCTTCCTTGACCTTCCCTGACCTTCCCTTCCCTTCCCTGAATTTCCCTGACTTCCCATTCCCTTCCCTTCCCTTCCCTTCCCTTCCCTTCCCTTCCCTTCCCTTCCCTTCCCTTCCCTTCCCTTCCCTTCCCTTCCCTTCCCTTCCCTTCCCCGACCTTCCCGTCACTGACCTTCCTTGACCTTACCTGACCTTCCTTGACCTTACCTGACCTTCCTTGACTTTACCTTACATGACCTTCCCCAACCTTCCCTGACCTTGCCTTCCCTTACCTTCCATTCCCTGACCTTCCCTGATTTCCCTTCCCTTCCCTTCCCTTCCCTTCCCTTCCCTTCCCTTCCCTTCCCTTCCCTTCCCTTCCCTTCCCTTCCCTTCCCTTCCCTTCCCTTCCCTTCCCTTCCCTTCCCTTCCCTTCCCTTCCCTTCCCTTCCCCTCTCTTCCCTGACCTTCCCTTCCCTTCCCTTCCCTTCCCCGAACTTCCCAGACCTTTCCGTCACTGCCCTTCCCTTCCCTTCCCTTCCCTTCCCTTCCCTTCCCTTCCCTTCCCTTCCCTTCCCTTCCCTTCCCTTCCCCGACCTTCCCCGACCTTCCCCGACCTTCCCGTCACTGACCTTCCTTGACCTTACCTGACCTTCATTGACCTTACCTGACCTTCCTTAACCTTGCCTTACATGACCTTCCTTGACCTTCCCTGACCTTGCCTTCCCTGACCTTCCCCGACCTTCCATTCCCTGACCTTCCCTGATTTCCCTTCCCTTCCCTTCCCTTCCCTTCCCTTCCCTACCCTTCCCTTCCCTTCCCTTCCCTGACCTTCCCTGACCTTCCCTTCCCTTCCCTTCCCTGACCTTCCCCGACCTTCCCTTCCCTTCCCCGACCTTCCCCGACCTTCCTGTCACTGACCTTCCTTGACCTTCCCTGACCTTCCTTGACCTTACCTGACCTTCCCTGACCTTCCTTGACCTTCCCTGACCTTCCCTTCCCTTCCCTGAGCTTCCCCGACCTTCCCCGAACTTCCCCGACCTTCCCTGACCTTCCCGTCACTGACCGTCCTTGACCTTCCCTGACCTTCCCTTCCCTTCCCTTCCCTGATCTTGCCTTCCCTGACCTTCCCCGACCTTCCCTGACCTTCCTGTCACTGACCTTCCTTGACCTTACTTGACCTTCCTTGACCTTCCCTGACCTTTCTTGACCTTCTTTTCCCTTCCCTGACTTTCCCTTCCCTTCCCTTCCCTTCCCTTCCCTTCCCTTCCCTTCCCTTCCCTTCCCTTCCCTTCCCTTCCCTTCCCTTCCCTTCCCTTCCCTTCCCTTCCCTTCCCTTCCCTTCCCTTCCCTTCCCTTCCCTTCCCCGACCTTCCCGTCACTGACCTTCCTTGACCTTAGCTGACCTTCCTTGACCTTACCTGACCTTCCTTGACCTTGCCTTACATGACCTCCCTTGACCTTCCCTGACCTTGCCTTCCCTGACCTTCCCCGACCTTCCATTCCCTGACCTTCCCTGATTTCCCTTCCCTTCCCGTCCCTGACCTTCCCCGACGTTTTCCGAACTTCCCCGACCTTCCCTGAGCTTCCCGT
Source organism: Aptenodytes patagonicus (assembly GCF_965638725.1). NCBI lineage: Eukaryota > Metazoa > Chordata > Aves > Sphenisciformes > Spheniscidae > Aptenodytes > Aptenodytes patagonicus. The sequence continues at coordinate 32,545 of NW_027472182.1, read as the reverse complement.
CACTGACCTTCCTTGACCTTACCTGACCTTCCTTGACCTTACCTTACATGAGCTTCCTTGACCTTCCCTGACCTTGCCTTCCCAGACCTTCCATTCCCTGAGCTTCCCTGATTTCCCTTCCCTTCCCTTCCCTTCCCTTCCCTTCCCTTCCCTTCCCTTCCCTTCCCTTCCCTTCCCTTCCCTTCCCTTCCCTTCCCTTCCCTTCCCTTCCCTTCCCTTCCCTTCCCTTCCCTTCCCTTCCCTGACCTTCCCCGACCTTCCCTTCCCTTCCCTTCCCCAACCTTCCCTTCCCTTCCCTTCCCTTCCCTTCCCTTCCCTTCCCTTCCCTTCCCTTCCCTTCCCTTCCCTTCCCTTCCCTTCCCTTCCCTTCCCTTCCCTTCCCTTCCCTTCCCTTCCCTTCCCTTCCCTTCCCCAACCTTCCCTTCCCCGACCTTCCCAGACCTTGCCGTCACTGCCCTTCCCTTCCCTTCCCTTCCCTTCCCTTCCCTTCCCTTCCCTTCCCTTCCCTTCCCTTCCCTTCCCTTCCCTTCCCCGACCTTCCCGTCACTGACCTTCCTTGACCTTACCTGACCTTCCTTGACCTTACCTGACCTTCCTTGACTTTACCTTACATGACCTTCCCCAACCTTCCCTGACCTTGCCTTCCCTTACCTTCCATTCCCTGACCTTCCCTGATTTCCCTTCCCTTCCCTTCCCTTCCCTTCCCTTCCCTTCCCTTCCCTTCCCTTCCCTTCCCTTCCCTTCCCTTCCCTTCCCTTCCCTTCCCTTCCCTTCCCTTCCCTTCCCTTCCCTTCCCTTCCCTTCCCTTCCCTTCCCTTCCCTTCCCTTCCCTTCCCTTCCCCTCTCTTCCCTGACCTTCCCTTCCCTTCCCTTCCCTTCCCCGAACTTCCCAGACCTTTCCGTCACTGCCCTTCCCTTCCCTTCCCTTCCCTTCCCTTCCCTTCCCTTCCCTTCCCTTCCCTTCCCTTCCCTTCCCTTCCCTTCCCTTCCCTTCCCCGACCTTCCCCGACCTTCCCCGACCTTCCCGTCACTGACCTTCCTTGACCTTACCTGACCTTCATTGACCTTACCTGACCTTCCTTAACCTTGCCTTACATGACCTTCCTTGACCTTCCCTGACCTTGCCTTCCCTGACCTTCCCCGACCTTCCATTCCCTGACCTTCCCTGATTTCCCTTCCCTTCCCTTCCCTTCCCTTCCCTTCCCTACCCTTCCCTTCCCTTCCCTTCCCTGACCTTCCCTGACCTTCCCTTCCCTTCCCTTCCCTGACCTTCCCCGACCTTCCCTTCCCTTCCCCGACCTTCCCCGACCTTCCTGTCACTGACCTTCCTTGACCTTCCCTGACCTTCCTTGACCTTACCTGACCTTCCCTGACCTTCCTTGACCTTCCCTGACCTTCCCTTCCCTTCCCTGAGCTTCCCCGACCTTCCCCGAACTTCCCCGACCTTCCCTGACCTTCCCGTCACTGACCGTCCTTGACCTTCCCTGACCTTCCCTTCCCTTCCCTTCCCTGATCTTGCCTTCCCTGACCTTCCCCGACCTTCCCTGACCTTCCTGTCACTGACCTTCCTTGACCTTACTTGACCTTCCTTGACCTTCCCTGACCTTTCTTGACCTTCTTTTCCCTTCCCTGACTTTCCCTTCCCTTCCCTTCCCTTCCCTTCCCTTCCCTTCCCTTCCCTTCCCTTCCCTTCCCTTCCCTTCCCTTCCCTTCCCTTCCCTTCCCTTCCCTTCCCTTCCCTTCCCTTCCCTTCCCTTCCCTTCCCTTCCCTTCCCTTCCCCGACCTTCCCGTCACTGACCTTCCTTGACCTTAGCTGACCTTCCTTGACCTTACCTGACCTTCCTTGACCTTGCCTTACATGACCTCCCTTGACCTTCCCTGACCTTGCCTTCCCTGACCTTCCCCGACCTTCCATTCCCTGACCTTCCCTGATTTCCCTTCCCTTCCCGTCCCTGACCTTCCCCGACGTTTTCCGAACTTCCCCGACCTTCCCTGAGCTTCCCGTCACTGACCTTCCTTGACCTTACCTGACCTTCCTTGACCTTACCTTACATGAGCTTCCTTGACCTTCCCTGACCTTGCCTTCCCAGACCTTCCATTCCCTGAGCTTCCCTGATTTCCCTTCCCTTCCCTTCCCTTCCCTTCCCTTCCCTTCCCTTCCCTTCCCTTCCCTTCCCTTCCCTTCCCTTCCCTTCCCTTCCCTGACCTTCCCTTCCCTTCCCTTCCCTTCCCTTCCCTTCCCTTCCCTTCCCTTCCCTTCCCTTCCCTTCCCTTCCCTTCCCTTCCCTTCCCTTCCCTTCCCTTCCCTTCCCTTCCCTTCCCTTCCCTTCCCTTCCCTTCCCTGACCTTCCCCGACCTTCCCTTCCCTTCCCTTCCCCAACCTTCCCTTCCCTTCCCTTCCCTTCCCTTCCCTTCCCTTCCCTTCCCTTCCCTTCCCTTCCCTTCCCTTCCCTTCCCTTCCCTTCCCTTCCCTTCCCTTCCCTTCCCTTCCCTTCCCTTCCCTTCCCTTCCCTTCCCTTCCCTTCCCCAACCTTCCCTTCCCCGACCTTCCCAGACCTTGCCGTCACTGCCCTTCCCTTCCCTTCCCTTCCCTTCCCTTCCCTTCCCTTCCCTTCCCTTCCCTTCCCTTCCCTTCCCTTCCCTTCCCTTCCCTTCCCTTCCCTTCCCTTCCCCGACCTTCCCGTCACTGACCTTCCTTGACCTTACCTGACCTTCCTTGACCTTACCTGACCTTCCTTGACTTTACCTTACATGACCTTCCCCAACCTTCCCTGACCTTGCCTTCCCTTACCTTCCATTCCCTGACCTTCCCTGATTTCCCTTCCCTTCCCTTCCCTTCCCTTCCCTTCCCTTCCCTTCCCTTCCCTTCCCTTCCCTTCCCTTCCCTTCCCTTCCCTTCCCTTACCTTCCCTTCCCTTCCCTTCCCTTCCCTTCCCTTCCCTTCCCTTCCCCTCTCTTCCCTGACCTTCCCCAAGCTTCCCTTCCCTTCCCCGAACTTCCCAGACCTTTCCGTCACTGCCCTTCCCTTCCCTTCCCTTCCCTTCCCTTCCCTTCCCTTCCCTTCCCTTCCCTTCCCTTCCCTTCCCTTCCCTTCCCTTCCCTTCCCGTCACTGACCTTCCTTGAGCTTCCCTGACCTTCCTTGACCTTACCTGACCTTCCTTGACCTTCCCTGACCTTCCCTTCCCTTCCCTGAATTTCCCCGACATCCCATTCCCTTCCCTTCCCTGACCTTCCTTGGTCTTCCCTTCCCTTCCCTTCCCTTCCCTTCCCTTCCCTTCCCTTCCCTTCCCTTCCCTTCCCTTCCCTTCCCTTCCCTTCCCTTCCCGTCACTGACCTTCCTTGAGCTTCCCTGACCTTCCTTGACCTTAGCTGACCTTCCTTGACCTTACCTGACCTTCCTTGACCTTACCTTACATGACCTTCCTTGACCTTCCCTAACCTTGCCTTCCCTGACCTTCCATTCCCTGACCTTCCCTGATTTCCCTTCCCTTCCCTTCCCTTCCCTTCCCTTCCCTTCCCTTCCCTTCCCTTCCCTTCCCTTCCCTTCCCTTCCCTTCCCTTCCCTAACCTTCGCCGACCTTCCCTTCCCTTCCCCGACCTTCCCCGACCTTCCTGTCACTGACCTTCCTTGACCTTCCCTGACCTTCCTTGACCTTACCTGACCTTCCTTGACCTTCCTTGACCTTCCCTGACCTTACCTTCCCTGACTTTCCCCGACTTTCCATTCCCTTCCCTTCCCTGACCTTCCCTTCCCTTCCCTTCCCTGATCTTGCCTTCCCTGACCTTCCCCGACCTTCCCTGACCTTCCTGTCACTGACCTTCCTTGACCTTCCCTGACCTTCCTTGACCTTACCTGACCTTCCTTGACCTTCCCTGACCTTCCCTTCCCTGACTTTCCCTTCCCTTCCCTTCCCTTTCCCGACCTTCCCCAACCTTCCCTTCCGTTCCCCGACCTTCCCAGATCTTCCCGTCACTGCCCTTCCTTGACCTTCCTTTCCCTTCCCTTCCCTTCCCTTCCCTTCCCTTCCCTTCCCTTCCCTTCCCTTCCCTTCCCTTCCCTTCCCTTCCCTTCCCTTCCCTTCCCTTCCCTTCCCTTCCCTTCCCTTCCACGGCCTTCCACGACCTTCCCCGACCTTCCCGTCACTGACCTTCCTTCATCTTCCTTGACCTTCCCTAACCTTCCCTTCCCTTCCCTGACCTTGCCTTCCCTGACCTTCCCCGAACTTCCCTGACCTATCCGTCAGTGACATTCCTTGACCTTACCTGACCTTCCTTGACCTTCCTTGACCTTACCTGACCTTCCTTGATTTTCCCTTCCCTTCCCTTCCCTTCCCTTCCCTTCCCTTCCCTTCCCTTCCCTTCCCTTCCCTTCCCTTCCCTTCCCTTCCCTTCCCTTCCCTTCCCTTCCCTTCCTTCCCTTCCCGTTACTGACCTTCCTTGAGCTTCCCTGACCTTCCTTGACCTTACCTGACCTTCCTTGACCTTCCCTGACCTTCCCTTCCCTTCCCTGAATTTCCCTGACTTCCCATTCCCTTCCCTTCCCTTCCCTTCCCTTCCCTTCCCTTCCCTTCCCTTCCCTTCCCTTCCCTTCCCTTCCCTTCCCTTCCCTTCCCTTCCCTTCCCTTCCCTTCCCCGACCTTCCCGTCACTGACCTTCCTTGACCTTACCTGACCTTCCTTGACCTTACCTGACCTTCCTTGACTTTACCTTACATGACCTTCCCCAACCTTCCCTGACCTTGCCTTCCCTTACCTTCCATTCCCTGACCTTCCCTGATTTCCCTTCCCTTCCCTTCCCTTCCCTTCCCTTCCCTTCCCTTCCCTTCCCTTCCCTTCCCTTCCCTTCCCTTCCCTTCCCTTCCCTTCCCTTCCCTTCCCTTCCCTTCCCTTCCCTTCCCTTCCCTTCCCCTCTCTTCCCTGACCTTCCCCAAGCTTCCCTTCCCTTCCCCGAACTTCCCAGACCTTTCCGTCACTGCCCTTCCCTTCCCTTCCCTTCCCTTCCCTTCCCTTCCCTTCCCTTCCCTTCCCTTCCCTTCCCTTCCCCGACCTTCCCCGACCTTCCCCGACCTTCCCCGACCTTCCCTGACCTGACCTTCCCTGACCTTCCCGTCACTGACCTTCCTTGACCTTACCTGACCTTCATTGACCTTACCTGACCTTCCTTAACCTTGCCTTACATGACCTTCCTTGACCTTCCCTGATCTTGCCTTCCCTGACCTTCCCCGACCTTCCATTCCCTGACCTTCCCTGATTTCCCTTCCCTTCCCTTCCCTTCCCTTCCCTACCCTTCCCTTCCCTTCCCTTCCCTGACCTTCCCTGACCTTCCCTTCCCTTCCCTTCCCTGACCTTCCCCGACCTTCCCTTCCCTTCCCCGACCTTCCCCGACCTTCCTGTCACTGACCTTCCTTGACCTTCCCTGACCTTCCTTGACCTTACCTGACCTTCCTTGACCTTCCTTGACCTTCCCTGACCTTCCCTTCCCTTCCCTGAGCTTCCCCAACCTTCCCCGAACTTCCCCGACCTTCCCTGACCTTCCCGTCACTGACCGTCCTTGACCTTCCCTGACCTTCCCTTCCCTTCCCTTCCCTGATCTTGCCTTCCCTGACCTTCCCCCGACCTTCCCTGACCTTCCTGTCACTGACCTTCCTTGACCTTACTTGACCTTCCTTGACCTTCCCTGACCTTTCTTGACCTTCTTTTCCCTTCCCTGACTTTCCCTTCCCTTCCCTTCCCTTCCCTTCCCTTCCCTTCCCTTCCCTTCCCTTCCCTTCCCTTCCCTTCCCTTCCCTTCCCTTCCCTTCCCTTCCCTTCCCTTCCCTTCCCTTCCCTTCCCTTCCCTTCCCTTCCCTTCCCTTCCCTTCCCTTCCCTTCCCTTCCCCGACCTTCCCCGACCTTCCCTGACCTTCCCGTCACTGACCTTCCTTGACCTTAGCTGACCTTACTTGACCTTACCTGACCTTCCTTGACCTGACCTTACATGACCTTCCTTGACCTTCCCTGACCTTGCCTTCTCTGACCTTCCATTCCCTGACCTTCCCTGATTTCCCTTCCCTTCCCTTCCCTTCCCTTCCCTTCCCTTCCCTTCCCTTCCCTTCCCTTCCCTTCCCTTCCCTTCCCTTCCCTTCCCTTCCCTTCCCTTCCCTTCCCTTCCCTTCCCTTCCCTTCCCTTCCCTTCCCTTCCCTTCCCTTCCCTTCCCTTCTCTTCCCTTCCCTTCCCTTCCCTTCCCTTCCCTTCCCTTCCCTTCCCTTCCCTTCCCTTCCCTTCCCTTCCCTTCCCTTCCTTTCCCAACCTTCCCTTCCCTTCCCTTCCTTCCCTTCCCTTCCCTTCCCTTCCCTTCCCTTCCCTTCCCTTCCCCGACCTTCCCCGACCTTCCCTGACCTTCCCGTCACTGACCTTCCTTGACCTTACCTGACCTTCATTGACCTTACCTGACCTTCCTTAACCTTGCCTTACATGACCTTCCTTGACCTTCCCTGACCTTGCCTTCCCTGACCTTCCCCGACCTTCCATTCCCTGACCTTCCCTGATTTCCCTTCCCTTCCCTTCCCTTCCCTTCCCTTCCCTTCCCTTCCCTTCCCTTCCCTTCCCTGACCTTCCCTGACCTTCCCTTCCCTTCCCTTCCCTGACCTTCCCCGACCTTCCCTTCCCTTCCCCGACCTTCCCCGACCTTCCTGTCACTGACCTTCCTTGACCTTCCCTGACCTTCCTTGACCTTACCTGACCTTCCTTGACCTTCCTTGACCTTCCCTGACCTTCCCTTCCCTTCCCTGAGCTTCCCCAACCTTCCCCGAACTTCCCCGACCTTCCCTGACCTTCCCGTCACTGACCGTCCTTGACCTTCCCTGACCTTCCCTTCCCTTCCCTTCCCTGATCTTGCCTTCCCTGACCTTCCCCGACCTTCCCTGACCTTCCTGTCACTGACCTTCCTTGACCTTACTTGACCTTCCTTGACCTTCCCTGACCTTTCTTGACCTTCTTTTCCTTCCCTGACTTTCCCTTCCCTTCCTTCCCTTCCCTTCCCTTCCCTTCCCTTCCCTTCCCTTCCCTTCCCTTCCCTTCCCTTCCCTTCCCTTCCCTTCCCTTCCCTTCCCTTCCCTTCCCTTCCCTTCCCTTCCCTTCCCTTCCCTTCCCTTCCCTTCCCTTCCCTTCCCTTCCCTTCCCTTCCCTTCCCCGACCTTCCCCGACCTTCCCCGACCTTCCCGTCACTGACCTTCCTTGACCTTACCTGACCTTACTTGACCTTACCTGACCTTCCTTGACCTGACCTTACATGACCTTCCTTGACCTTCCCTGACCTTGCCTTCTCTGACCTTCCATTCCCTGACCTTCCCTGATTTCCCTTCCCTTCCCTTCCCTTCCCTTCCCTTCCCTTCCCTTCCCTTCCCTTCCCTTCCCTTCCCTTCCCTTCCCTTCCCTTCCCTTCCTTCCCTTCCCTTCCCTTCCCTTCCCTTCCCTTCCCTTCCCTTCCCTTCCCTTCCCTTCCCTTCCCTTCCCTTCCCTTCCCTTCCCTTCCCTTCCCTTCCCTTCCCTTCCCTTCCCTTCCCTTCCCTTCCCTTCCTTTCCCAACCTTCCCTTCCCTTCCCTTCCCTTCCCTTCCCTTCCCTTCCCTTCCCTTCCCTTCCCTTCCCTTCCCTTCCCTTCCCTTCCCTTCCCTTCCCTTCCCTTCCCCAACCTTCCTTCCCCGACCTTCCCTTCCCTTCCCTTCCCTTCCCTTCCCTTCCCTTCCCTTCCCTTCCCTTCCCTTCCCTTCCCTTCCCTTCCCTTCCCTTCCCTTCCCTTCCCTTCCCTTCCCTTCCCTTCCCTTCCCTTCCCTTCCCTTCCCTTCCCTTCCCTTCCCTTCCCTTCCCTTCCTTTCCCAACCTTCCCCTTCCCTTCCCTTCCCTTCCCTTCCCTTCCCTTCCCTTCCCTTCCCTTCCCTTCCCTTCCCTTCCCTTCCCCGACCTTCCCCGACCTTCCCCGACGTTCCCTGACCTTCCCGTCACTGACCTTCCTTGACCTTACCTGACCTTCATTGACCTTACCTGACCTTCCTTAACCTTGCCTTACATGACCTTCCTTGACCTTCCCTGACCTTGCCTTCCCTGACCTTCCCCGACCTTCCATTCCCTGACCTTCCCTGATTTCCCTTCCCTTCCCTTCCCTTCCCTTCCCTTCCCTTCCCTTCCTTCCCTTCCCTTCCCTGACCTTCCCTGACCTTCCCTTCCCTTCCCTTCCCTGACCTTCCCCGACCTTCCCTTCCCTTCCCCGACCTTCCCCGACCTTCCTGTCACTGACCTTCCTTGACCTTCCCTGACCTTCCTTGACCTTACCTGACCTTCCTTGACCTTCCTTGACCTTCCCTGACCTTCCCTTCCCTTCCCTGAGCTTCCCCAACCTTCCCCGAACTTCCCCGACCTTCCCTGACCTTCCCGTCACTGACCGTCCTTGACCTTCCCTGACCTTCCCTTCCCTTCCCTTCCCTGATCTTGCCTTCCCTGACCTTCCCCCGACCTTCCCTGACCTTCCTGTCACTGACCTTCCTTGACCTTACTTGACCTTCCTTGACCTTCCCTGACCTTTCTTGACCTTCTTTTCCCTTCCCTGACTTTCCCTTCCCTTCCCTTCCCTTCCCTTCCCTTCCCTTCCCTTCCCTTCCCTTCCCTTCCTTCCCTTCCCTTCCCTTCCCTTCCCTTCCCTTCCCTTCCCTTCCCTTCCCTTCCCTTCCCTTCCCTTCCCTTCCCTTCCCTTCCCTTCCCTTCCCTTCCCTTCCCTTCCCTGACCTTCCCGTCACTGACCTTCCTTGACCTTACCTGACCTTACTTGACCTTACCTGACCTTCCTTGACCTGACCTTACATGACCTTCCTTGACCTTCCCTGACCTTGCCTTCTCTGACCTTCCATTCCCTGACCTTCCCTGATTTCCCTTCCCTTCCCTTCCCTTCCCTTCCCTTCCCTTCCCTTCCCTTCCCTTCCCTTCCCTTCCCTTCCCTTCCCTTCCCTTCCTTCCCTTCCCTTCCCTTCCCTTCCCTTCCCTTCCCTTCCCTTCCCTTCCCTTCCCTTCCCTTCCTTCCCTTCTCTTCCCTTCCCTTCCTTCCCTTCCCTTCCCTTCCCTTCCCTTCCCTTCCCTTCCCTTCCCTTCCCTTCCCTTCCCTTCCTTTCCCAACCTTCCCTTCCCTTCCCTTCCCTTCCCTTCCCTTCCCTTCCCTTCCCTTCCCTTCCCTTCCCTTCCCTTCCTTCCCTTCCCTTCCCTTCCCTTCCCTTCCTCCTTCCCTTCCCTTCCCTTCCCTTCCCCAACCTTCCCTTCCCCGACCTTCCCAGACCTTGCCGTCACTGCCCTTCCCTTCCCTTCCCTTCCCTTCCCTTCCCTTCCCTTCCCTTCCCTTCCCTTCCCTTCCCTTCCCTTCCCTTCCCTTCCCTTCCCTTCCCTTCCCTTCCCTTCCCTTCCCTTCCCTTCCCTTCCCTGACCTTCCCTTCCCTTCCCTTCCCTTCCCTTCCCTTCCCTTCCCTTCCCTTCCCTTCCCTTCCCTTCCCTTCCCTTCCCTTCCCTTCCCTTCCTTCCCTTCCCTTCCCTTCCCTTCCCTTCCCTTCCCTTCCCTTCCCGTTACTGACCTTCCTTGAGCTTCCCTGACCTTCCTTGACCTTACCTGACCTTCCTTGACCTTCCCTGACCTTCCCTTCCCTTCCCTGAATTTCCCTGACTTCCCATTCCCTTCCCTTCCCTTCCCTTCCCTTCCCTTCCCTTCCCTTCCCTTCCCTTCCCTTCCCTTCCCTTCCCTTCCCTTCCCTTCCCTTCCCTTCCCTTCCCTTCCCTTCCCTTCCCTTCCCTTCCCTTCCCGTTACTGACCTTCCTTGAGCTTCCCTGACCTTCCTTGACCTTACCTGACCTTCCTTGACCTTCCCTGACCTTCCCTTCCCTTCCCTGAATTTCCCTGACTTCCCATTCCCTTCCCTTCCCTTCCCTTCCCTTCCCTTCCCTTCCCTTCCCTTCCCTTCCCTTCCCTTCCCTTCCCTTCCCTTCCCTTCCCTTCCCTTCCCCTCTCTTCCCTGACCTTCCCCAAGCTTCCCTTCCCTTTCCCGAACTTCCCAGACCTTTCCGTCACTGCCCTTCCCTTCCCTTCCCTTCCCTTCCCTTCCCTTCCCTTCCCTTCCCTTCCCTTCCCTTCCCTTCCCTTCCCTTCCCTTCCCTTCCCTTCCCTTCCCCGACATTCCCCGACCTTCCCCGACCTTCCCTGACCTTCCCGTCACTGACCTTCCTTGACCTTACCTGACCTTCATTGACCTTACCTGACCTTCCTTAACCTTGCCTTACATGACCTTCCTTGACCTTCCCTGACCTTGCCTTCCCTGACCTTCCCCGACCTTCCATTCCCTGACCTTCCCTGATTTCCCTTCCCTTCCCTTCCCTTCCCTTCCCTTCCCTACCCTTCCCTTCCCTTCCTTTCCCTGACCTTCCCTGACCTTCCCTTCCCTTCCCTTCCCTGACCTTCCCCGACCTTCCCTTCCCTTCCCCGACCTTCCCCGACCTTCCTTTCACTGACCTTCCTTGACCTTCCCTGACCTTCCTTGACCTTACCTGACCTTCCTTGACCTTCCTTGACCTTCCCTGACCTTCCCTTCCCTTCCCTGAGCTTCCCCGACCTTCCCCGAACTTCCCCGACCTTCCCTGACCTTCCCGTCACTGACCGTCCTTGACCTTCCCTGACCTTCCCTTCCCTTCCCTTCCCTGATCTTGCCTTCCCTGACCTTCCCCGACCTTCCCTGACCTTCCTGTCACTGACCTTCCTTGACCTTACTTGACCTTCCTTGACCTTCCCTGACCTTTCTTGACCTTCTTTTCCCTTCCCTGACTTTCCCTTCCCTTCCCTTCCCTTCCCTTCCCTTCCCTTCCCTTCCCTTCCCTTCCCTTCCCTTCCCTTCCCTTCCCTTCCCTTCCCTTCCCTTCCCTTCCCTTCCCTTCCCTTCCCTTCCCTTCCCTTCCCTTCCCTTCCCTTCCCTTCCCTTCCCGTTACTGACCTTCCTTGAGCTTCCCTGACCTTCCCTTGACCTTACCTGACCTTCCTTGACCTTCCCTGACCTTCCCTTCCCTTCCCTGAATTTCCCTGACTTCCCATTCCCTTCCCTTCCCTTCCCTTCCCTTCCCTTCCCTTCCCTTCCCTTCCCTTCCCTTCCCTTCCCTTCCCTTCCCTTCCCTTCCCTTCCCTTCCCTTCCCTTCCCCGACCTTCCCGTCACTGACCTTCCTTGACCTTACCTGACCTTCCTTGACCTTACCTGACCTTCCTTGACTTTACCTTACATGACCTTCCCCAACCTTCCCTGACCTTGCCTTCCCTTACCTTCCATTCCCTGACCTTCCCTGATTTCCCTTCCCTTCCCTTCCCTTCCCTTCCCTTCCCTTCCCTTCCCTTCCCTTCCCTTCCCTTCCCTTCCCTTCCCTTCCCTTCCCTTCCCTTCCCTTCCCTTCCCCAACCTTCCCTTCCCTTCCCTTCCCTTCCCTTCCCTTCCCTTCCCTTCCCTTCCCTTCCCTTCCCTTCCCTTCCCTTCCCTTCCCTTCCCTTCCCTTCCCTTCCCTTCCCTTCCCTTCCCTTCCCTTCCCTTCCCTTCCCTTCCCTTCCCTTCCCTTCCCTTCCCTTCCCTTCCCTTCCCTTCCCTTCCCTTCCCTTCCCTTCCCCTCTCTTCCCTGACCTTCCCCAAGCTTCCCTTCCCTTCCCCGAACTTCCCAGACCTTTCCGTCACTGCCCTTCCCTTCCCTTCCCTTCCCTTCCCTTCCCTTCCCTTCCCTTCCCTTCCCTTCCCTTCCCTTCCCTTCCCTTCCCTTCCCCGACCTTCCCCGACCTTCCCCGACCTTCCCCGACCTTCCCTGACCTTCCCGTCACTGACCTTCCTTGACCTTACCTGACCTTCATTGACCTTACCTGACCTTCCTTAACCTTGCCTTACATGACCTTCCTTGACCTTCCCTGACCTTGCCTTCCCTGACCTTCCCCGACCTTCCATTCCCTGACCTTCCCTGATTTCCCTTCCCTTCCCTTCCCTTCCCTACCCTTCCCTTCCCTTCCCTTCCCTGACCTTCCCTGATCTTCCCTTCCCTTCCCTTCCCTGACCTTCCCCGACCTTCCCTTCCCTTCCCTTCCCTTCCCTTCCCTTCCCTTCCCTTCCCTTCCCTTCCCTTCCCTGACCTTCCCCACCTTCCCTGACCTTCCTGTCACTGACCTTCCTTGACCTTCCCTGACCTTCCTTGACCTTACCTGACCTTCCTTGACCTTCCTTGACCTTCCCTGACCTTCCCTTCCCTTCCCTGAGCTTCCCCGACCTTCCCCGAACTTCCCCGACCTTCCCTGACCTTCCCGTCACTGACCGTCCTTGACCTTCCCTGACCTTCCCCGACCTTCCCTGACCTTCCTGTCACTGACCTTCCTTGACCTTACTTGACCTTCCTTGACCTTCCCTGACCTTTCTTGACCTTCTTTTCCCTTCCCTGACTTTCCCTTCCCTTCCCTTCCCTTCCCTTCCCTTCCCTTCCCTTCCCTTCCCTTCCCTTCCCTTCCCTTCCCTTCCCTTCCCTTCCCTTCCCTTCCCTTCCCTTCCCTTCCCTTCCCTTCCCTTCCCTTCCCTTCCCTTCCCTTCCCTTCCCTTCCTTTCCCAACCTTCCCTTCCCTTCCCTTCCCTTCCCTTCCCTTCCCTTCCCTTCCCTTCCCTTCCCTTCCCTTCCCTTCCCTTCCCTTCCCTTCCCTTCCCTTCCCTTCCCTTCCCTTCCCTTCCCTTCCCTTCCCCAACCTTCCCTTCCCCGACCTTCCCAGACCTTGCCGTCACTGCCCTTCCTTGACCTTCCCTTCCCTTCCCTTCCCTTCCCTTCCCTTCCCTTCCCTTCCCTTCCCTTCCGTTCCCTGACCTTCCCTGACCTTCCCCGGCCTTCCATTCCCTGACCTTCCCTGATTTCCCTTCACTTCCATTCCCTTCCCTGACCTTCCCCGACCTTTTCCGAACTTCCCCGACCTCCCTGACCTTCCCGTCACTGACCTTCCTTGACCTTCCCTGACCATCCCTTCCCTTCCCTTCCCTGATCTTGCCTTCCCTGACCTTCCCCGACCTTCCCTGTCCTTCCTGTCACTGACCTTCCTTGACCTTACCTGACCTTCCTTGACTTTCCCTTCCCTTCCCTTCCCTTCCCTTCCCTTCCCTTCCCTTCCCTTCCCTTCCCTTCCCTTCCCTTCCCTTCCCTTCCCTTCCCCAACCTTCCCTTCCCTTCCCTTCCCTTCCCTTCCCTTCCCTTCCCTTCCCTTCCCTTCCCTTCCCTTCCCTTCCCTTCCCTTCCCTTCCCTTCCCTTCCCTTCCCTTCCCTTCCCTTCCCTTCCCTTCCCTTCCCTTCCCTTCCCTTCCCTTCCCTTCCCTTCCCTTCCCTGACCTTCCCCGACCTTCCCTTCCCTTCCCTTCCCTTCCCTTCCCTTCCCTTCCCTTCCCTTCCCTTCCCTTCCCTTCCCTTCCCTTCCCTTCCCTTCCCTTCCCTTCCCTTCCCTTCCCTGACTTTCCCTTCCCTTCCCTTCCCTTCCACGACCTTCCCCGACCTTCCCTGACCTTCCCGTCACTGACCTTCCTTGACCTTACCTGACCTTCCTTGACCTTACCTGACCTTCCTTGACCTTGCCTTACATGACCTTCCTTGACCTTCCCTGACCTTCCATTCCCTGACCTTCCCTGATTTCCCTTCCCTTCCCTTCCCTTCCCTTCCCTTCCCTTCCCTTCCCTTCCCTTCCCTTCCCTTCCCTTCCCTTCCCTTCCCTTCCCTTCCCTTCCCTTCCCTTCCCCGACCTTCCCTTCCCCGACCTTCCCAGACCTTGCCGTCACTGCCCTTCCCTTCCCTTCCCTTCCCTTCCCTTCCCTTCCCTTCCCTTCCCTTCCCTTCCCTTCCCTTCCCTTCCCTTCCCTTCCCTTCCCTTCCCTACCCTTCCCTTCCCTTCCCTTCCTTTCCCTTCCCTTCCCTTCCCATCACTGACCTTCCTTGAGGTTCCCTGACCTTCCTTGACCTTACCTGACCTTCCTTGACCTTACCTGACCTTCCCTTCCCTTCCCTGAATTTCCCCGACTTCCCATTCCCTTCCCTTCCCTGACCTTCCTTGGTCTTCCCTTCCCTTCCCTTCCCTTCCCTTCCCTTCCCTTCCCTTCCCTTCCCTTCCCTTCCCTTCCCTGACCTTCCCGTCACTGACCTTCCTTGACCTTAGCTGACCTTCCTTGAGCTTACCTGACCTTCCTTGACCTTACCTTACATGACCTTCCTTGACCTTCCCTGACCTTGCCTTCCCTGACCTTCCATTCCCTGACCTTCCCTGATTTCCCTTCCCTTCCCTTCCATCCCTTCCCTTCCCTTCCCTTCCCTTCCCTTCCCTTCCCTTCCCTTCCCTTCCCTTCCCTTCCCTTCCCTTCCCTTCCCTTCCCTTCCCTTCCCTTCCCTTCCCTTCCCTTCCCTTCCCTTCCCCAACCTTCCCTTCCCTTCTCCGACCTTCCCAGACCTTTCCGTCACTGCCCTTCCCTTCCCTTCCCTTCCCTTCCCTTCCCTTCCCTTCCCTTCCCTTCCCTTCCCTTCCCTTCCCTTCCCTTCCCTTCCCTTCCCTTCCCTTCCCTTCCCTTCCCTTCCCTAACCTTCGCCGACCTTCCCTTCCCTTCCCCGAACTTCCCCGACCTTCCTGTCACTGACCTTCCTTGACCTTCCCTGACCTTCCTTGACCTTACCTGACCTTCCTTGACCTTCCTTGACCTTCCCTGACCTTACCTTCCCTGACTTTCCCCGACTTTCCATTCCCTTCCCTTCCCTGACCTTCCCTTCCCTTCCCTTCCCTGATCTTGCCTTCCCTTACCTTCCCCGACCTTCCCTGACTTTCCTGTCACTGACCTTCCTTGACCTTACCTGACCTTCCTTGACCTTCCCTGACCTTCGTTGACCTTCCCTGACCTTCCTTGACCTTCACTGACCTTCCCTTCCCTGACTTTCCCTTCCCTTCCCTTCCCTTTCCCGACCTTCCCCAACCTTCCCTTCCGTTCCCCGACCTTCCCAGACCTTCCCGTCACTGCCCTTCCTTGACCTTCCCTTCCCTTCCCTTCCCTTCCCTTCCCTTCCCTTCCCTTCCCTTCCCTTCCCTTCCCTTCACTTCACTTCCCTTCCCTTCCCTTCCCCGACCTTCCCCGACCTTCCCCGACCTTCCACGACCTTCCACGACCTTCCCAGACCTTCCCGTCACTGACCTTCCTTGACCTTACCTGACCTTCCTTCACCTTCCTTGACCTTCCCTAACCTTCCCTTCCCTTCCCTGACCTTGCCTTCCCTGACCTTCCCCGAACTTCCCTGACCTTCCCGTCAGTGACCTTCCTTGACCTTACCTGACCTTCCTTGACCTTCCTTGACCTTACCTGACCTTCCTTGATTTTCCCTGACCTTCCCTTCCCTTCCCTGACTTTCCCTTCCCTTCCCTTCCCTTCCCTTCCTTTCCCTTCCCTTCCCTTCCCTTCCCTTCCCTTCCCTTCCCTTCCCTTCCCTTCCCTTCCCTTCCCTTCCCTTCCCTTCCCTTCCCTTCCCTTCCCTTCCCTTCCCTTCCCTTCCCTTCCCTTCCCTTCCCTTCCCTTCCCTTCCCTTCCCTTCCCGTCACTGACCTTCCTTGAGCTTCCCTCACCTTCCTTGACCTTACCTGACCTTCCTTGACCTTCCCTGACCTTCCCTTCCCTTCCCTGAATTTCCCCGACTTCCCATTCCCTTCCCTTCCCTGACCTTCCTTGGTCTTCCCTTCCCTTCCCTTCCCTTCCCTTCCCTTCCCTTCCCTTCCCTTCCCCGACCTTCCCCGACCTTCCCCGACCTTCCCTGACCTTCCTGTCACTGACCTTCCTTGACCTTACCTGACCTTCCTTGACCTTACCTGACCTTCCTTGACCTTACCTTACATGACCTTCCTTGACCTTCCCTGACCTTGCCTTCCCTGACCTTCCATTCCCTGACCTTCCCTGATTTCCCTTCCCTTCCCTTCCCTTCCCTTCCCTTCGCTTCCCTTCCCTTCCCTTCCCTTCCCTAAGCTTCGCCGACCTTCCCTTCCCTTCCCCGACCTTCCCCGACCTTCCTGTCACTGACCTTCCTTGACCTTCCCTGACCTTCCTTGACCTTACCTGACCTTCCTTGACCTTCCTTGCCCTTCCCTGACCTTCCCTTCCCTTCCCTTCCCTGACTTTCCCTTCCCTTCCCTTCCCTTCCCTTCCCTTCCCTTCCCTTCCCTTCCCTTCCCTTCCCTTCCCTTCCCTTCCCTTCCCTTCCCTTCCCTTCCCTTCCCTTCCCTTCCCTTCCCTTCCCTTCCCTTCCCTTCCCTTCCCTTCCCTTCCCTTCCCGTCACTGACCTTCCTTGAGCTTCCCTGACCTTCCTTGACCTTACCTGACCTTCCTCGACCTTCCCTGACCTGCCCTTCCCTTCCCTGAATTTCCCCGACTTCCCATTCCCTTCCCTTCCCTGACCTTCCTTGGTCTTCCCTTCCCTTCCCTTCCCTTCCCTTCCCTTCCCTTCCCTTCCCTTCCCTTCCCTTCCCTGACCTTCCCCGACCTTCCCTGACCTTCCCGTCACTGACCTTCCTTGACCTTACATGACCTTCCTTGACCTTACATTACATGACCTTCCTTGACCTTCCCTGACCTTGCCTTCCCTGACCTTCCATTCCCTGACCTTCCCTGATTTCCCTTCCCTTCCCTTCCCTTCCCTTCCCTTCCCTTCCCTTCCCTTCCCTTCCCTTCCCTTCCCTTCCCTTCCCTTCCCAGACCTTCCCCAACCTTCCCTTCCCTTCCCCGACCTTCCCAGACCTTTCCGTCAGTGCCCTTCCTTGACCTTCCCTTCCCATCCCTTCCCTTCCCTTCCCTTCCCTTCCCTTCCCTTCCCTTCCCTTCCCTTCCCTTCCCTTCCCTTCCCTTCCCTTCCCTTCCCTTCCCTTCCCTTCCCTTCCCTTCCCTTCCCTGACCTTCCCCGACCTTCCCTGCCCTTCCCCGACCTTCCCCGACCTTCCTGTCACTGACATTCCTTGACCTTCCCTGACCTTCCTTGACCTTACCTGACCTTCCTTGACCTTCCTTGACCTTCCCTTCCCTTCCCTGACCTTCCCCGACCTTCCCCGAACTTCCCCGACCTTCCCTGACCTTTCTGTCACTGACCTTCCTTGACCTTCCCTGACCTTCCTTGACCTTACCTGAACTTCCTTGACTTTCTCTGACCTTCCCTTCCCTTCCCTGACTTTCCCTTCCCTTCCCTTCCCTTCCCTTCCCTTCCCTTCCCTTCCCTTCCCTTCCCTTCCCTTCCCTTCCCTTCCCTTCCCTTCCCTTCCCTTCCCTTCCCTTCCCTTCCCTTCCCTGACCTTCCCTTCCCTGACCTTCCCTTCCCTGACCTTCCCTTCCCTGACCTTCCCCGACCTTCCCGTCACTGACCTTCCTTGACCTTACCTGACCTTCCTTGACCTTACCTGACCTTCCTTGACCTTACCTTACATGACCTTCCTTGACCTTCCCTGACCTTGCCTTCCCTGACCTTCCATTCCCTGACCTTCCCTGATTTCCCTTCCCTTCCCTTCCCTTCCCTTCCCTTCCCTTCCCTTCCCTTCCCTTCCCTTCCCTTCCCTTCCCTTCCCTTCCCTTCCCTTCCCTGACCTTCCCTGACCTTCCCTGACCTTCTCCAACCTTCCCTTCCCTTCCCCGACCTTCCCAGACCTTTCCGTCACTGCCCTTCCTTGACCTTCCCTTCCCTTCCCTTCCCTTCCCTTCCCTTCCCTTCCCTTCCCTTCCCTTCCCTTCCCTTCCCTTCCCTTCCCTTCCCTTCCCTTGCCTTCCCTTCCCTTCCCTTCCCTTCCCTTCCCTTCCCTTCCCTTCCCTTCCCTTCCCTTCCCTTCCCTTCCCCAACCTTCCCTTCCCCGACCTTCCCAGACCTTGCCGTCACTGCCCTTCCTTGACCTTCCCTTCCCTTCCCTTCCCTTCCCTTCCCTTCCCTTCCCTTCCCTTCCCTTCCCTTCCCTTCCCTTCCCTTCCCTTCCCTTCCCTTCCCTTCCCTTCCCTTCCCTTCCCCGACCTTCCCCGACCTTCCCCGACCTTCCCCGACCTTCCCTTCCCTTCCCCAACCTTCCCCGACCTTCCTGTCACTGACCTTCTTTGACCTTCCCTGACCTTCCTTGAACTTCCTTGACCTTCCCTTCCCTTCCCTTCCCTTCCCTGACCTTGCCTTCCCTGACCTTCCTTGACTTTCCCTTCCCTTCCCTTCCCTTCCCTTCCCTTCCCTTCCCTTCCCTTCCCTTCCCTTCCCTTCCCTTCCCTTCCCTTCCCTTCCCTTCCCTTCCCTTCCCTTCCCTTCCCTTCCCTTCCCTTCCCTTCCCTTCCCTTCCCTTCCCTTCCCTTCCCTTCCCTTCCCTTCCTTTCCCTTCCCTTCCCTTCCCGTCACTGACCTTCCTTGAGGTTCCCTGACCTTCCTTGACCTTACTTGACCTTCCTTGACCTTACCTGACCTTCCCTTCCCTTCCCTGAATTTCCCCGACTTCCCATTCCCTTCCCTTCCCTGACCTTCCTTGGTCTTCCCTTCCCTTCCCTTCCCTTCCCTTCCCTTCCCTTCCCTTCCCTTCCCTTCCCTTCCCTTCCCTTCCCTTCCCTGACCTTCCCGTCACTGACCTTCCTTGACCTTAGCTGACCTTCCTTGAGCTTACCTGACCTTCCTTGACCTTACCTTACATGACCTTCCTTGACCTTCCCTGACCTTGCCTTCCCTGACCTTCCATTCCCTGACCTTCCCTGATTTCCCTTCCCTTCCCTTCCATCCCTTCCCTTCCCTTCCCTTCCCTTCCCTTCCCTTCCCTTCCCTTCCCTTCCCTTCCCTTCCCTTCCCTTCCCTTCCCTTCCCTTCCCTTCCCTTCCCTTCCCTTCCCTTCCCTTCCCTTCCCTTCCCCAACCTTCCCTTCCCTTCTCCGACCTTCCCAGACCTTTCCGTCACTGCCCTTCCCTTCCCTTCCCTTCCCTTCCCTTCCCTTCCCTTCCCTTCCCTTCCCTTCCCTTCCCTTCCCTTCCCTTCCCTTCCCTTCCCTTCCCTTCCCTTCCCTTCCCTTCCCTTCCCTTCCCTTCCCTAACCTTCGCCGACCTTCCCTTCCCTTCCCCGAACTTCCCCGACCTTCCTGTCACTGACCTTCCTTGACCTTCCCTGACCTTCCTTGACCTTACCTGACCTTCCTTGACCTTCCTTGACCTTCCCTGACCTTACCTTCCCTGACTTTCCCCGACTTTCCATTCCCTTCCCTTCCCTGACCTTCCCTTCCCTTCCCTTCCCTGATCTTGCCTTCCCTTACCTTCCCCGACCTTCCCTGACTTTCCTGTCACTGACCTTCCTTGACCTTACCTGACCTTCCTTGACCTTCCCTGACCTTCGTTGACCTTCCCTGACCTTCCTTGACCTTCACTGACCTTCCCTTCCCTGACTTTCCCTTCCCTTCCCTTCCCTTTCCCGACCTTCCCCAACCTTCCCTTCCGTTCCCCGACCTTCCCAGACCTTCCCGTCACTGCCCTTCCTTGACCTTCCCTTCCCTTTCCTTCCCTTCCCTTCCCTTCCCTTCCCTTCCCTTCCCTTCCCTTCCCTTCACTTCCCTTCCCTTCCCTTCCCCGACCTTCCCCGACCTTCCCCGACCTTCCACGACCTTCCACGACCTTCCCAGACCTTCCCGTCACTGACCTTCCTTGACCTTACCTGACCTTCCTTCACCTTCCTTGACCTTCCCTAACCTTCCCTTCCCTTCCCTGACCTTGCCTTCCCTGACCTTCCCCGAACTTCCCTGACCTTCCCGTCAGTGACCTTCCTTGACCTTACCTGACCTTCCTTGACCTTCCTTGACCTTACCTGACCTTCCTTGATTTTCCCTGACCTTCCCTTCCCTTCCCTGACTTTCCCTTCCCTTCCCTTCCCTTCCCTTCCTTTCCCTTCCCTTCCCTTCCCTTCCCTTCCCTTCCCTTCCCTTCCCTTCCCTTCCCTTCCCTTCCCTTCCCTTCCCTTCCCTTCCCTTCCCTTCCCTTCCCTTCCCTTCCCTTCCCTTCCCTTCCCTTCCCGTCACTGACCTTCCTTGAGCTTCCCTCACCTTCCTTGACCTTACCTGACCTTCCTTGACCTTCCCTGACCTTCCCTTCCCTTCCCTGAATTTCCCCGACTTCCCATTCCCTTCCCTTCCCTGACCTTCCTTGGTCTTCCCTTCCCTTCCCTTCCCTTCCCTTCCCTTCCCTTCCCTTCCCTTCCCTTCCCTTCCCTTCCCTTCCCTTCCCTTCCCTTCCCTTCCCCGACCTTCCCCGACCTTCCCTGACCTTCCTGTCACTGACCTTCCTTGACCTTACCTGACCTTCCTTGACCTTACCTGACCTTCCTTGACCTTACCTTACATGACCTTCCTTGACCTTCCCTGACCTTGCCTTCCCTGACCTTCCATTCCCTGACCTTCCCTGATTTCCCTTCCCTTCCCGTCCCTTCCCTTCCCTTCCCTTCGCTTCCCTTCCCTTCCCTTCCCTAAGCTTCGCCGACCTTCCCTTCCCTTCCCCGACCTTCCCCGACCTTCCTGTCACTGACCTTCCTTGACCTTCCCTGACCTTCCTTGACCTTACCTGACCTTCCTTGCCCTTCCCTGACCTTCCCTTCCCTTCCCTTCCCTTCCCTTCCCTTCCCTTCCCTTCCCTTCCCTTCCCTTCCCTTCCCTTCCCTTCCCTTCCCTTCCCTTCCCTTCCCTTCCCTTCCCTTCCCTTCCCGTCACTGACCTTCCTTGAGCTTCCCTCACCTTCCTTGACCTTACCTGACCTTCCTCGACCTTCCCTGACCTGCCCTTCCCTTCCCTGAATTTCCCCGACTTCCCATTCCCTTCCCTTCCCTGACCTTCCTTGGTCTTCCCTTCCCTTCCCTTCCCTTCCCTTCCCTTCCCTTCCCTTCCCTTCCCTTCCCTTCCCTTCCCTTCCCTGACCTTCCCCGACCTTCCCTGACCTTCCCGTCACTGACCTTCCTTGACCTTACATGACCTTCCTTGACCTTACATTACATGACCTTCCTTGACCTTCCCTGACCTTGCCTTCCCTGACCTTCCATTCCCTGACCTTCCCTGATTTCCCTTCCCTTCCCTTCCCTTCCCTTCCCTTCCCTTCCCTTCCCTTCCCTTCCCTTCCCTTCCCTTCCCAGACCTTCCCCAACCTTCCCTTCCCTTCCCCGACCTTCCCAGACCTTTCCGTCAGTGCCCTTCCTTGACCTTCCCTTCCCATCCCTTCCCTTCCCTTCCCTTCCCTTCCCTTCCCTTCCCTTCCCTTCCCTTCCCTTCCCTTCCCTTCCCTTCCCTTCCCTTCCCTTCCCTTCCCTGACCTTCCCCTACCTTCCCTGCCCTTCCCCGACCTTCCCCGACCTTCCTGTCACTGACATTCCTTGACCTTCCCTGACCTTCCTTGACCTTACCTGACCTTCCTTGACCTTCCTTGACCTTCCCTTCCCTTCCCTGACCTTCCCCGACCTTCCCCGAACTTCCCCGACCTTCCCTAACCTTTCTGTCACTGACCTTCCTTGACCTTCCCTGACCTTCCTTGACCTTATCTGAACTTCCTTGACTTTCTCTGACCTTCCCTTCCCTTCCCTGACTTTCCCTTCCCTTCCCTTCCCTTCCCTTCCCTTCCCTTCCCTTCCCTTCCCTTCCCTTCCCTTCCCTTCCCTTCCCTTCCCTTCCCTTCCCTTCCCTTCCCTTCCCTTCCCTGACCTTCCCCGACCTTCCCGTCACTGACCTTCCTTGACCTTACCTGACCTTCCTTGACCTTACCTGACCTTCCTTGACCTTACCTTACATGACCTTCCTTGACCTTCCCTGACCTTGCCTTCCCTGACCTTCCATTCCCTGACCTTCCCTGATTTCCCTTCCCTTCCCTTCCCTTCCCTTCCCTTCCCTTCCCTTCCCTTCCCTTCCCTTCCCTTCCCTTCCCTTCCCTGACCTTCCCTGACCTTCTCCAACCTTCCCTTCCCTTCCCCGACCTTCCCAGACGTTTCCGTCACTGCCCTTCCTTGACCTTCCCTTCCCTTCCCTTCCCTTCCCTTCCCTTCCCTTCCCTTCCCTTCCCTTCCCTTGCCTTCCCTTCCCTTCCCTTCCCTTCCCTTCCCTTCCCTTCCCTTCCCTTCCCTTCCCTTCCCTTCCCTTCCCTTCCCCAACCTTCCCTTCCCCAACCTTCCCAGACCTTGCCGTCACTGCCCTTCCTTGACCTTCCCTTCCCTTCCCTTCCCTTCCCTTCCCTTCCCTTCCCTTCCCTTCCCTTCCCTTCCCTTCCCTTCCCTTCCCTTCCCTTCCCTTCCCTTCCCTTCCCTTCCCCGACCTTCCCCGACCTTCCCTTCCCTTCCCCAACCTTCCCCGACCTTCCTGTCACTGACCTTCTTTGACCTTCCTTGAACTTCCTTGACCTTCCCTTCCCTTCCCTTCCCTTCCCTGACCTTGCCTTCCCTGACCTTCCTTGACTTTCCCTTCCCTTCCCTTCCCTTCCCTTCCCTTCCCTTCCCTTCCCTTCCCTTCCCTTCCCTTCCCTTCCCTTCCCTTCCCTTCCCTTCCCTTCCCTTCCCTTCCCTTCCCTTCCCTTCCCTTCCCTTCCCTTCCCTTCCCTTCCCTTCCCGTCCCTGACCTTCCCCGACCTTCCCTGACCTTCCCGTCACTGACCTTCCTTGACCTTACCTGACCTTCCTTGACCTTACCTGACCTTCCTTGGCCTTCCTTGACCTTTCCTGACCTTCCCTGACCTTGCCTTCCCTGACCTTCCCCGACCTTCCCTGATTTCCCTTCCCTTCCCTGACCTTCCCCGACCTTTTCCGAACTTCCCCGACCTCCCTGACCTTCCCGTCACTGACCTTCCCTGACCTTACCTGACCTTCCTTGACCTTCCTTGACCTTTCCTGACCTTCCCTGACCTTGCCTTCCCTGACCTTCCCTGACCTTCCCTTATTTCCCTTCCCTTCCCTGACCTTCCCCGACCTTTTCCGAACTTCCCCGACCTCCCTGACCTTCCCGTCACTGACCTTCCTTGACCTTACCTGACCTTCCTTGACCATACCTGCCGTTCCTTGACCTTACCTAACATGACCTTCCTTGACCTTCCCTGACCTTGCCTTCCCTGACCTTCCCCGACCTTCCCATTCCCTGACCTTCCCTGATTTCCCTTCCCTTCCCTTCCCTTCCCTGACCTTCTCCGACGTTTTCCGAACTTCCCCGACCTTCCCTGAGCTTCCCGTCACTGACCTTCCTTGACCTTACCTGACCTTCCTTGACGTTCCTTGACCTTCCCTGACCTTCCCCGACCTTTTCCGAACTTCCCCGATCTTCCCGCCACTGACCTTCCTTGACCTTACCTGACCTTCCTTGACCTTACCTGACCTTCCTTAACCTTGCCTTACATGACCTTCCTTGACCTTCCCTGACCTTGCCTTCCCTGACCTTCCCCGACCTTCCATTCCCTGACCATCCCTGATTTCCCTTCCCTTCCCTTCCCTTCCCTTCCCTTCCCTTCCCTTCCCTTCCCTTCCCTTCCCTTCCCTTCCCTTCCCTTCCCTTCCCTTCCCTTCCCTTCCCTTCCCTTCCCCAACATTCCCTTCTCCGACTTTCCCTTCCCCGACCTTCCCAGACCTTGCCGTCACTGCCCTTCCTTGACCTTCCCTTCCCTTCCCTTCCATTCCCTTCCCTGACCTTCCCCGACCTTCCTTCCCTTCCCTTCCCCGACCTTCCCCGACCTTTTTGTCATTGACCTTCCTTGACCTTCCCTGACCTTCCTTGAACTTACCTGACCTCTTTCCTTGACCTTCCTTGACCTTCCCTGACCTTCCCTTCCCTTCCCTGACATTCCCCGACCTTCCCCGAACTTCCCCGACCTTCCCTGACCTTCCCGTCACTGACCTTCCTTGACCTTCCCTGACCTTCCCTTCCCTTCCCTTCCTGATCTTGCCTTCCCTGACCTTCCCCGACCTTCCCTGACCTTCCTGTCACTGACCTTCCCTGACCTTCCTTGACCTTACCTGACCTTCCTTGACTTTCCCTGACCTTCCCTTTCCTTCCCTGACTTTCCCTTCCCTTCCCTTCCTTCCCTTCCCTTCCCTTCCCTTCCCTTCCCTTCCCTTCCCTTCCTTCCTTCCCTTCCCTTCCCTTCCCTTCCCTTCCCTTCCCTTCCCTTCCCTTCCCTTCCCTTCCCTTCCCTTCCTTCCCTTCCCTTCCCTTCCCTTCCCTTCCCTTCCCTTCCCTTCCCCGACCTTCCCAGACCTTGCCGTCACTGCCCTTCCTTGACCTTCCCTTCCCTTCCCTTCCCTTCCCTTCCCTTCCCTTCCCTTCCCTTCCCTTCCCTTCCCTTCCCTGACCTTCCCCGACCTTCCCTTCCCTTCCCTTCCCCGACCTTCCCCGACCTTCCCCGACCTTCCCCGACCTTCCCTTCCCTTCCCCAACCTTCCCCGACCTTCCTATCACTGACCTTCCTTGACCTTCCCTGACCTTCCTTGAACTTCCTTGACCTTCCCTTCCCTTCCCTTCCCCTTCCCTGACCTTGCCTTGCCTTCCCTTCCCTTCCCTTCCCTTCCCTTCCCTTCCCTTCCCTTCCCTTCCCTTCCCTTCCCTTCCCTTCCCTTCCCTTCCCTTCCCTTCCCTTCCCTTCCCTTCCCTTCCCTTCCCGTCCCTGACCTTCCCCGACCTTCCCTGACCTTCCCGTCACTGACCTTCCTTGACCTTACCTGACCTTCCTTGACCTTACCTGACCTTCCTTGGCCTTCCTTGACCTTTCCTGACCTTCCCTGACCTTGCCTTCCCTGACCTTCCCCGACCTTCCCTGATTTCCCTTCCGTTCCCTGACCTTCCCCGACCTTTTCCGAACTTCCCCGACCTCCCTGACCTTCCCGTCACTGACCTTCCCTGACCTTACCTGAACTTCCTTGACCTTCCTTGACCTTTCCTGACCTTCCCTGACCTTGCCTTCCCTGACCTTCCCTGACCTTCCCTTATTTCCCTTCCCTTCCCTGACCTTCCCCGACCTTTTCCGAACTTCCCCGACCTCCCTGACCTTCCCGTAACTGACCTTCCTTGACCTTACCTGACCTTCCTTGACCATACCTGCCGTTCCTTGACCTTACCTAACATGACCTTCCTTGACCTTCCCTGACCTTGCCTTCCCTGACCTTCCCCGACCTTCCATTCCCTGACCTTCCCTGATTTCCCTTCCCTTCCCTTCCCTTCCCTGACCTTCTCCGAAGTTTTCCGAACTTCCCCGACCTTCCCTGAGCTTCCCGTCACTGACCTTCCTTGACCTTACCTGACCTTCCTTGACGTTCCTTGACCTTCCCTGACCTTACCCGACCTTTTCCGAACTTCCCCGATCTTCCCGCCACTGACCTTCCTTGACCTTACCTGACCTTCCTTGACCTTACCTGACCTTCCTTAACCTTGCCTTACATGACCTTCCTTGACCTTCCCTGACCTTGCCTTCCCTGACCTTCCCCGACCTTCCATTCCCTGACCATCCCTGATTTCCCTTCCCTTCCCTTCCCTTCCCTTCCCTTCCCTTCCCTTCCCTTCCCTTCCCTTCCCTTCCCTTCCCTTCCCTTCCCTTCCCTTCCCTTCCCTTCCCTTCCCTTCCCTTCCCTTCCCTTCCCCAACATTCCCTTCTCCGACTTTCCCTTCCCCGACCTTCCCAGACCTTGCCGTCACTGCCCTTCCTTGACCTTCCCTTCCCTTCCCTTCCATTCCCTTCCCTGACCTTCCCCGACCTTCCCTTCCCTTCCCTTCCCCGACCTTCCCCGACCTTCCTGTCACTGACCTTCCTTGACCTTCCCTGACCTTCCTTGAACTTACCTGACCTTCCTTGACCTTCCTTGACCTTCCCTGACCTTCCCTTCCCTTCCCTGACCTTCCCCGACCTTCCCCGAACTTCCCCGACCTTCCCTGACCTTCCCGTCACTGACCTTCCTTGACCTTCCCTGACCTTCCCTTCCCTTCCCTTCCCTGATCTTGCCTTCCCTGACCTTCCCCGACCTTCCCTGACCTTCCTGTCACTGACCTTACCTGACCTTCCTTGACTTTCCCTTCCCTTCCCTTCCCTTCCCTTCCCTTCCCTTCCCTTCCCTTCCCTTCCCTTCCCTTCCCTTCCCTTCCCTTCCCTTCCCTTCCCTTCCCTTCCCTTCCCTTCCCTTCCCTTCCCTTCCTTCCCTTCCCTTCCCTTCCCTTCCCTTCCCTTCCCTTCCCTTCCCTTCCCTTCCCTGACTTTCCCTTCCGTTCCCCGACCTTCCCCGACCATCCCTGACCTTCCCGTCACTGACCTTCCTTGACCTTACCTGACCTTCCTTGACCTTACCTGACCTTCCTTGACCTTGCCTTACATGACCTTCCTTGACCTTCCCTGACCTTGCCTTCCCTGACCTTCCATTCCCTGACCTTCCCTGATTTCCCTTCCCTTCCCTTCCCTTCCCTTCCCTTCCCTTCCCTTCCCTTCCCTTCCCTGACCTTCCCCAACCTTCCCTTCCCTTCCCCGACCTTCCCAGACCTTTCCGTCACTGCCCTTCCTTCACCTTCCCTTCCCTTCCCTTCCCTTCCCTTCCCTTCCCTTCCCTTCCCTTCCCTTCCCTTCCCTTCCCTTCCCTTCCCTTCCCTTCCCTTCCCTTCCCTTCCCTTCCCTTCCCTTCCCTTCCCTTCCCTTCCCCTCCCTTCCCCTCCCTTCCCTTCCCTTCCATTCCCTTCCCTTCCCTTCCATTCCCTTCCCTTCCCTTCCCTTCCCTTCCCTTCCCTTCCCTTCCCTTTCCCAACCTTCCCCTTCCCCGACCTTCCTAGACCTTGCCGTCACTGCCCTTCCTTGACCTTCCTTTCCCTTCCCTTCCCTTCCCCTTCCCTTCCCTTCCCTTCCCTTCCCTTCCCTTCCCTTCCCTTCCCTTCCCTTCCCTTCCCTTCCCTTCCCTTCCCTTCCCTTCCCTTCCCTTCCTTCCCTTCCCTTCCCATCCCTTCCCTTCCCTTCCCGTCACTGACCTTCCTTGACCTTTCCTGACCTTCCCTGACCTTCCCTGAATTTCCCCGATTCCCATTCCCTTCCCTTCCCTGACCTTCCTTGGTCTTCCCTTCCCTTCCCTTCCCTTCCCTTCCCTTCCCTTCCCTTCCCTGACCTTCCCCGACCTTCCCTGACCTTCCCGTCACTGAGCTTCCTTGACCTTACCTGACCTTCCTTGACCTTACCTGACCTTCCTTGACCTTACCTTACATAACCTTCCTTGACCTTCCCTGAACTTGCCTTCCCTGACCTTCCATTCCCTGATCTTCCCTGATTTGCCTTCCCTTCCCTTCCCTTCCCTTCCCTTCCCTTCCCTTCCCTGACCTTCCCCAACCTTCCCTTCCCTTCCCCGACCTTCCCAGACCTTTCCGTTACTGCCCTTACTTGACCTTCCCTTCCCTTCCCTTCCCTTCCCTTCCCTTCCCTTCCCTTCCCTTCCCTTCCCTTCCCTTCCCTTTCCTTCCCTTCCCTTCCCTTCCCTTCCCTTCCCTTCCCTTCCCTTCCCTTCCCTTCCCTTCCATTCCCTTCCCTAACCTTCGCCGACCTTCCCTTCCCTTCCCCGACCTTCCCCGACCTTCCTGTCACTGACCTTCCTTGACCTTCCCTGACCTTCCTTGACCTTACCTGACCTTCCTTGACCTTCCTTGACCTTCCCTGACCTTCCCTTCCCTGACTTTCCCCGACTTTCCATTCCCTTCCCTTCCCTGACCTTCCCTTCCCTTCCCTTCCCTGATCTTGCCTTCCCTGACCTTCCCCGACCTTCCCTGACCTTCCTGTCACTGACCTTCCTTGACCTTACCTGACCTTCCTTGACCTTCCCTGTCCTTCCTTGACCTTACCTGACCTTCCTTGACCTTCTCTGACCTTCCCTTCCCTGACTTTCCCTTCCCTTCCCTTCCCTTTCCCGACCTTCCCCAACCTTCCCTTCCCCTTCCCCGACCTTCCCTGACCTTCCCTGATTTCCCTTCCCTTCCCTTCCCTTCCCTTCCCTTCCCTTCCTTCCCTTCCCTTCCCTTCCCTTCCCTTCCCTTCCCTTCCCTCCCTCCTTCCCTTCCCTTCCCTTCCCCGACCTTCCCTTCCCTTCCCCGACCTTCCCCGACCTTCCCCGACCTTCCCGTCACTGACCTTCCTTGACCTTACCTGACCTTCCTTCACCTTCCTTGACCTTCCCTAACCTTCCCTTCCCTTCCCTGACCTTGCCTTCCCTGACCTTCCCCGAACTTCCCTGACCTACCCGTCAGTGACCTTCCTTGACCTTACCTGACCTTCCTTGACCTTCCTTGACCTTCCCTGACCTTCGGTGACATTGCCTTCCCTGACCTTCCCCGACCTTCCATTCCCTGACCTTCCCCGATTTCCCTTCCTTTCCCTTCCCTTCCCTGAGTTTCCCCGACCTTATCAGAACTTCCCCGACCTTCCCTGACCTTCCTGTCACTGACCTTCCTTGACCTTACCTGACCTTCCTTGACCTTACCTGACCTTCCTTGACCTTGCCTTACATGACCTTCCCTTCCCTTCCCTTCCCTTCCCTTCCCTTCCCTTCCCTTCCCTTCCCTTCCCTTCCCTTCCCTTCCCTTCCCTTCCCTTCCTTCCCTTCCCTTCCCTTCCCTTCCCTTCCCTTCCCTTCCCTTCCCTTCCCTTCCCTTCCCCGACCTTCCCCGACCTTCCCCGACGTTCCCCGACCTTCCCTTCCCTTCCCCGAACTTCCCGTCACTGACCTTCCTTGACCTTCCCTGACCTTCCCTGACCTTGCCTTCCCTGACCTTCTCCGGCCTTCCATTCCCAGACCTTCCCTGATTTCCCTTCACTTCCATTCCCTTCCCTGACCTTCCCCGACGTTTTTCGAACTTCCCCGACCTTCCCTGACCTTCCCGTCACTGACCTTCCTTGACCTTACCTGACCTTCCTTGACCTTCCTTGACCTTTCCAAACTTCCCTTCCCTTCCCTGACCTTGCCTTCCCTGACCTTCCCCGAACTTCCCTGACCTTCCCGTCAGTGACCTTCCTTGAACTTACCTGACCTTCCTTGACCTTCCTTGACCTTCCCTGACCTTCCTTGAACTTACCTGACCTTCCTTGACCTTTCTTGACCTTCCCTGACCTTCCCTTCCCTTCCCTGACCTTCCCCGACCTTCCCCGAACTTCCCTGACCTTCCCTGACCTTCCCGTCACTGACCTTCCTTGACCTTCCCTGACCTTCCCTTCCCTTCCCTTCCCTGATCTTGCCTTCCCTGACCTTCCCCGACCTTCCCTGACCTTCCTGTCACTGACCTTCCCTGACCTTCCTTGACCTTACCTGACCTTCCTTGACTTTCCCTGACCTTCCCTTTCCTTCCCTGACTTTCCCTTCCCTTCCCTTCCCTTCCCTTCCCTTCCCTTCCCTTCCCTTCCCTTCCCTTCCCTTCCCTTCCCTTCCCTTCCCTTCCCTTCCCTTCCCTTCCCTTCCCTTCCCTTCCCTTCCCTTCCTTCCCTTCCCTTCCCTTCCCTTCCCTTCCTTCCCTTCCCTTCCCTTCCCTTCCCTTCCCTTCCCTTCCCTTCCCTTCCCTGACTTTCCCTTCCGTTCCCCGACCTTCCCCGACCATCCCTGACCTTCCCGTCACTGACCTTCCTTGACCTTACCTCTCCTGACCTTCCTTGACCTTACCTGACCTTCCTTGACCTTGCCGTACATGACCTTCCTTGACCTTCCCTGACCTTGCCTTCCCTGACCTTCCATTCCCTGACCTTCCCTGATTTCCCTTCCCTTCCCTTCCCTTCCCTTCCCTTCCCTTCCCTTCCCTTCCCTTCCCTTCCCTTCCCTGACCTTCCCCAACCTTCCCTTCCCTTCCCCGACCTTCCCAGACCTTTCCGTCACTGCCCTTCCTTCACCTTCCCTTCCCTTCCCTTCCCTTCCCTTCCCTTCCCTTCCCTTCCCTTCCCTCCCTTCCCTTCCCTTCCCTTCCCTTCCCTTCCCTTCCCTTCCCTTCCCTTCCCTTCCCTTCCCTTCCCTTCCCTTCCCCTCCCTTCCCCTCCCTTCCCTTCCCTTCCCTTCCCTTCCCTTCCTTCCCTTCCCTTCCCTTCCTTCCCTTCCCTTCCCTTCCTTCCCTTCCCTTCCCTTCCCTTCCCTTCCCTTTCCCAACCTTCCCTTCCCCGACCTTCCTAGACCTTGCCGTCACTGCCCTTCCTTGACATTCCTTTCCCTTCCCTTCCCTTCCCTTCCCTTCCCTTCCCTTCCCTTCCCTTCCCTTCCCTTCCCTTCCCTTCCCTTCCCTTCCTTCCCTTCCCTTCCCTTCCCTTCCCTTCCTTCCCTTCCCTTCCCTGCCCTTCCCTTCCCTTCCCTTCCCTTCCCATCCCTTCCCTTCCCTTCCCGTCACTGACCTTCCTTGACCTTCCCTGACCTTCCCTGACCTTCCCTGAATTTCCCCGATTCCCATTCCCTTCCCTTCCCTGACCTTCCTTGGTCTTCCCTTCCCTTCCCTTCCCTTCCCTTCCCTTCCCTTCCCTTCCCTGACCTTCCCCAACCTTCCCTGACCTTCCCGTCACTGAGCTTCCTTGACCTTTACTGACCTTCCTTGACCTTACCTGACCTTCCTTGACCTTACCTTACATAACCTTCCTTGACCTTCCCTGACCTTGCCTTCCCTGACCTTCCATTCCCTGATCTTCCCTGATTTGCCTTCCTTCCCTTCCCTTCCCTTCCCTTCCCTTCCCTTCCCTTCCCTGACCTTCCCCAACCTTCCGTTCCCTTCCCCGACCTTCCCAGACCTTTCCGTTACTGCCCTTCCTTGACCTTCCCTTCCCTTCCCTTCCCTTCCCTTCCCTTCCCTTCCCTTCCCTTCCCTTCCCTTCCCTTCCCTTCCCTTCCCTTCCCTTCCCTTCCCTTCCCTTCCCTTCCCTTCCCTTCCTTCCATTCCCTTCCCTAACCTTCGCCGACCTTCCCTTCCCTTCCCCGACCTTCCCCGACCTTCCTGTCACTGACCTTCCTTGACCTTCCCTGACCTTCCTTGACCTTACCTGACCTTCCTTGACCTTCCTTGACCTTCCCTGACCTTCCCTTCCCTGACTTTCCCCGACTTTCCATTCCCTTCCCTTCCCTGACCTTCCCTTCCCTTCCCTTCCCTGATCTTGCCTTCCCTGACCTTCCCCGACCTTCCCTGACCTTCCTGTCACTGACCTTCCTTGACCTTACCTGACGTTCCTTGACCTTCCCTGTCCTTCCTTGACCTTACCTGACCTTCCTTGACCTTCTCTGACCTTCCTTTCCCTGACTTTCCCTTCCCTTCCCTTCCCTTTCCCGACCTTCCCCAACCTTCCCTTCCCTTCCCCGACCTTCCCTGACCTTCCCTGATTTCCCTTCCCTTCCCTTCCCTTCCCTTCCCTTCCCTTCCCTTCCCTTCCCTTCCCTTCCCTTCCCTTCCCTTCCCTTCCCTTCCCCGACCTTCCCTTCCCTTCCCCGACCTTCCCCGACCTTCCCCGACCTTCCCGTCACTGACCTTCCTTGACCTTACCTGACCTTCCTTCACCTTCCTTGACCTTCCCTAACCTTCCCTTCCCTTCCCTGACCTTGCCTTCCCTGACCTTCCCCGAACTTCCCTGACCTACCCGTCAGTGACCTTCCTTGACCTTACCTGACCTTCCTTGACCTTCCTTGACCTTCCCTGACCTTCGGTGACATTGCCTTCCCTGACCTTCCCCGACCTTCCATTCCCTGACCTTCCCCGATTTCCCTTCCTTTCCCTTCACTTCCCTGAGTTTCCCCGACCTTATCAGAACTTCCCCGACCTTCCCTGACCTTCCTGTCACTGACCTTCCTTGACCTTACCTGACCTTCCTTGACCTTCCCTTCCCTTCCCTTCCCTTCCCTTCCCTTCCCTTCCCTTCCCTTCCCTTCCCTTCCCTTCCCTTCCCTTCCCTTCTTCCCTTCCTTCCCTTCCCTTCCCTTCCCTTCCCTTCCCTTCCCTTCCCTTCCCTTCCCTTCCCTTCCTTCCCTTCCCCTTACATTCTTGTATTAACTTCCCTTCCTGCCTTCCTTCTTCCCTTCCCTTCCTTCCCTTCCCTTCCCTTCCCTTCCTTCCCTTCCCTTCCCTTCCCTTCCCTTCCCTTCCCTTCCCTTCCCTTCCCTTCCCTTCCTTCCCTTCCCTTCCCTTCCCTTCGTCCCTTCCATTCCCTTCCCTTCCCTTCCCTTCCCAACCCCTTACTGACCTTCGCTGCACTTCCCTGCCCTTCCCTTGCCTTCCCTTGCCTTCTTGCCTTCCCTTCCCTTCCCTTGCCTTCTTCCCTTCCCTTCCCTTCCCTTCCCTTCCCTTCCCTTCCCTTCCCTTCCCTTCCCTTCCCTTCCCTTCCCTTCCCTTCCCTTCCCTTCCCTTCCCTTCCCTTCCCTTCCCTTCCCTTCCTTCCCTTCCCTTCCCTTCCCTTCCCTTCCCTTCCCTTCCCTTCCCTTCCCTTCCCTTCCCTTCCCTTCCCTTCCCTTCCCTTCCCTTCTTCCCTTCCCTTCCCTTCCCTTCCTTCCCTTCCCTTCCCTTCCCTTCCCTTCCTTCCCTTCCCTTCCCTTC